>NW_014577213.1:242514-264140 GCF_000485595.1 Priapulus caudatus | reverse complement strand
GGAGATGAAAACGGTGTTTGCTAGGATCGCGGTTTCGCGACCAACAAATATTATGAGTGTCTGTATGACAGATGCTAACCGAGAGGTTTATCGCACCAGTACCGACCATACAGCCTTGGGCACGCAGCGTGACGTTCGCGTCTTTGCAGTCATTAGTTTGATAGTGATTTAAGGGATGAATAATCATGATGTACATGTCGCACGAAATGCAATCGAATGCATGCTACTGATGGATCCTAAGGTAACAAAAACTATCAAGATTGTTAAATATAAAGCAGTGAATGGGCGTGGGCTTGGCTCCGATAAAAGCTAACGATAACGGCCGTGAAATCAGTGCTAGCGCCGACACGCAAAAGGTGCGGCGGAGGGAGCAGGATTTGTTTATCATAATGTATTTTATTTCCTTCGAGAAACTTGACGCGTTCAACGACGGTTACGAACGAGTCCAATTAAAGAGTATTACAAGGAGCTGACGGTCAAGCGAAAATGTAGAAATATTGGTCAGCGGGGACGAAACTATAATCCGTGATTGCAGTCGGCGGTTAGTTTGGTTGGCGGATTTGCATCAAGTTTGAATGCTGAAGGTCTTTCATTCGCACGTGACAGTTACCGTGTGCCGTTGTTACTTGGCGGGTGATATTGTCGCAGCCGGTAAGCGGAGAAACGTTGGCAATGGCCTCCGAGTGAGGGAGTCATCACGGCCATGATGCGTGCTGCGAGTTAGCTCTGAATATATTACTAGTTAACATATCTAGTTAGATGTGTGTGTGTGTGGGGGGGGTGAATGGGGTGGGTGGGTGGGGTGGGGTGGGGTGGGGTGGGATGGAATGGGATGGATGGGATGGGATGGGATGGGGCATGGGTGACATCAAGAGCGGTATAGAAGAAGGGTGCTTGGTGGTATTTTATGGATGGTATGGTTGGAGTAGGTGGGTGGGTGGGTGGTTTTGAGAGGTCTCGTACAGAGAGAGGTTACTGTAAGTTTATTTATGGTAATTGACGACATTTTCTCAGTATCACGCCACGACTCGGCGATCTTTCGCATGTGTTTGGTTAAAGACTATTTCCTATGCATGGGATAGTTGTTTATGGGGTATTGAGGTCTGGCTGGAGATGACTGTCAAAGAAAACACACGCAGATCTGAGTCATTATGGACAATAATTGTGGAATACTAGGCGTCAACAATCCGTAACTAGCATGTAATATTTGTTTATATTATATTTGTTAAACTGCTATATGCTATATTTTTCCCCCAAATATGATTTATATAAAAACGGGAAAAATAAAATCAGTATAGTCCTTAAATTTAAGTTAGCTGGTCATCGGGTAAAAAAACGCGACCCGGTGTCACGAGTAAATTGTGGCCGTCATTAAAGCGTCGTTCAGAAATGTTATCGATAACAAGCACACAAGTTTTTTAGTTTTTTGTTTATATTTACGGCCAAACTTGCGCGTCTTTCGTCGTTCTTAACTTTTATTAACGAGAACAAATAAAAAACAAAACAATGTTACGCGGAGGCCGATAGTACTCGATATGCGTTACATATATCGTTATAGCGTTCAGCAAACATCATTGACAGCTGAGGTGACCGTAAACATAATAATATTGTAATGTAAACATACAACGCTGTGAAAACGTGGCGCATGGTAATGAAGAAGTGGATGCAAGTGATAGAGGTGCAAAGCCACGTTTGTCTTGTAATTGATAGCGTGGGGTTATGAAGTGTAATCCCGTAGGATTTTTATGCTAAAATAGCATTTTTTGGCTTTATCTTGGTTTGATTTGGGATCGGAAACTATCAAAAAATGGTGGGGTTTACAAATTTTCGCGACCGCGCTCGACCCCGCCGGGAGAGGGTGTTTTTCTTCACAGGACCCCATGACTGGCCACGGGCATGTTTTCTGCTAATAACTGAAGCTATATTATCACGATCTTCGGGGTATTTCAGGGGTTTTGGATGATGCTGATTCCAGTAATCAAAATTTCAATAAAGCGACGCGGAGGGTGCATTTATTGAGCTTCCGGTTACGATCTTTATAGGTAATTAGTACGTAATTTAAGTCATGTATCATCAGCTAGCGGGGAGCCTATAGTCATGATAGTATCCCTACCTCTTTCTATAGTTTTCATGCAACATGGGAATTATGACACACTGGTCGCAGTCATTTTTGCAATCAGATAGTTATGGTCAAGAGATAAGGGGCACTTTAAAGTGGCATCGCAGACTTCCGGGTTAGGATCGGCTTTGGGCGTAGTCAAGGTGCATTATGCGTGTAAGCAACAAACAAAAAAGACATAGCCTAGTAAAATAGGATCTCTTTTAATTGGTTCAACTTGTTTATTAACACAAATTAAGCTAAAACACAATGTTGCTCTAATATTGAATAATATTCCAAATAATAATAATAATAATTATTATTATTAAAATATTTATTAAAAATACAACAAATTATACAACAATATATTTCAATTATGCCAAAAGAATAAAATCCACAAATAGATGATACATAAGGAACAAACAAACATGGAAAGTAATTCAGAGAATTTAAATAGGCTTGAACACTCAATACGAACAACTGACTAATTAATCATGATGAACTCTTCTTATATACGACGTTTTTGATGCACATATTTGCACAGTTATTAACATAGATTGTACAGGGAGGAAGTGGCAAGGAAAAACGCGTTCTGTAACAACTGCACCTAGCTCTAGTAGGCCGTTTACTAGCGTACAGTTTACTAGAGCTACAACTGCAGCCGTGTTCCTTTGCACGTCGCAAATTTACAAACGCACATTTAATTTAATCAGCTCAATCACAGCGTGAGGGCGGGTGAGTACCCCTCGCGGGAACATAACTCCATCCTGTACACGCCAGCCATTTTTGTTCAATAGGAGGAGAAGGGCAGTTTGGTAGGGTATGATTTGAATGCGCGCATGGCGATGTAATTTGCTCGTAGTTATAGCTGAAGGGGTCGGTTGTCGTATTGTAACCATGTCATTACAGGCGTCGTTAGCAAATGGAGTAGTCAGGTGAACTAGACCTGTAAGTTGTCTTTAGCCATAGTCTAGTTACAGACAGAAGCGTTGCGCAACAAGATGGCGCGGCTACATTGATTGTAATTAGGGAGAATGATAGACGTGGTTAGGTTAGAACAGATTAGAGGGTCATTGTGAAATGGGGGGTAGGAGCGCAGTCTGTGAGAACGGTTACATGTGCGGGCAGTAGGTTTGTAGGAAGTTTTGGGGGGTAATAGAGGAGGAGAGAGATGTAGACGGGGATTCTGGTTCTGGTCGCGGAAGGAGGCACGACGCGCGTATGCGTCGTGTGCGCGGTCTTTGTCTCTTTGTGCGAATGTGACGAACACTGTGTATGGCGTTATTAAAGTTTATTCGCGGTTACTACAACAAGTTTGCCTTCTGTCAATCATTCAACGTTAGCATTTTGGTTGCCGTGACAGTCCAAAACCTGGGTAATCGCTGTTCGCGGGACACAACGCAAGTTCTTACTTTATTATATCGATGCTACGAGCCAGCGAACGAAACAGAGGAAGAATGACGGTAGAGGGGCGAGGAGAGGGAGAGAAGGACGGAAAAGGCTAGTTCCGGATGACGGAGATGGGAGAGAGTATAGCCGAAAGAGAAAAAAAAACACTATATGCGATCTATGGGCGCAGCAAAGAGACAGGAGGAAGAATGAGGAGAGCGAGCAGGGAGAGAGGGACGGAAAGAGCGAGTTTTTTTGATGATGAGATGGGAGCGCAGGCTGCGCTGTAGCCGCCGACGACGATGACGATGGCGACGAGGATCGTGCTGAGATCGTGGAGAAGGAAGGACCGTTGCGGCCTGCCGGCGTCGGCAAAGGTTTGTCAACAGGGGAAGAGAGAAGGTAGCGAAGAAAGGAAGAATAGATTCCGAGAAAGGAAAGAAGGATGCAGTCAGCAGCGAAAGGACAAGAACGCAAGAATGACGAGACGGAAATACTTAAAAATGGGTATGTGAATCAATCTTGTGTCGGCATTTATTTCGTAATTGAAAGTGAAAACGTTAGTTATAACGTTAATACTCGCAGGGTTTTTCCTGTATACACCATGGACAGCTATTCACGCGCATACGTGTTTTTTTGGGGTATCCCTTATAGCCTGTTTTAGGTTGACAAAAGGTCGCATGTTATGTTAATGTTCTATGGCGTATATACTTTGGCGGAGGCGGAATAATACTTTGACATAAGGAATGCCGACTCCGCAGTTGTTTCAGCACGCTTAATTAACTGACATTGTATGTATGCATGTAATGTATGTTATGTATGGTCTTTATGGTTGTTTTTATGTACGCGGTATTGTTGTTCATGATATATGCTTTGTAACGCGTTTTTTTTGTGAAAAATCTTCTACAGTGAAACTTTGTTTTAGAAATTTGTGATCGTTTTCTTTGAATTTGTGCTAACCAGTAACGTTAAGTTTCCACTATATTGTCAGAACCGCTAAACAAAAAACATTCTTTTAATTAGAGTTTGGATTATAGGCAAAAAACATTTCATGTCGAAAATATGAAATCAGTTTTGCGTATTTTTGGGTTGGCTGTATGATGTATGATGTATGTATGGACCGATGTGATCGATGATTTTTGTGGCTGTATGAGTGTGTGGAAAGTGGCCAAAAGTCACCACATCAGTGGCCGCTGGTGTTTATTAAGTGCCTGTGTGCATGGTTTCGGCGTGATGCGTGTCGTATAAGCGCATATCGCCACGTACGTTACAGCGCCAATAAAAATACGCAAGAGTGAAGAGTACATTGCAGGCGATATCAGAATGTGTTTCATGCCAATGTGTTGGGTTTCTGAAGCTTGTATTTGATCGAACTTGTTATCGTTGACTTTTTCTGAGCGCTTCATATGTGTTTTCTATTTTGTAATGGGTGTTTGAATTGTTTGTTATGTTTGGTGTGTATGTGATTGTGGGTTGTTTTTATATCGACAGAAAGACGTTTCTCGGTCGTTGGGTTGATTAGGAAAGTATCAGGCGTACGTATTTTTTTTTTTTTTTAATTGTTTAGGTTTAGGTTGAGAGTGTAGATCAGGCGAGGAAGCATGAATCGATGACCAGGGTAGTGTATAGAAATGCTAAGAATGTCTTGTTGGCAGCGTGTTTAGGCATGGAGTAGGTTCCAGTGGAAGCTAGTCTGGTAGTTGTTTTGGCCATAAGTCTAGCTAGACAGACGCGTCGCTCAACAAGAGCGCGCCTAAAACGCCTACTCCTCCTCCATGACGGCTTCTTCATTCGATCTCCATCAGCTGCTTCTCCGCTCCTCCTCCCTCCTTCCGCCTGCCCCTCGAGTCTCCGCTGCCTCCTCCTCCTCCCTACTCCAGACACCGTCTCCCTCCTCCTGACTTCCTGCCTCCTCCTCCTCCTCCTCCTCCTCCTCTCTCTCACGCTACTACAACACCTTCTTCCACCGCCGACCTCCCTCCTCTCTGCCGTCTTTCCTCCGTAGCCCCCTAACTTCCTCTCCATGACCCGTCTCATTCGATCTTCATCACCTCTCCCGCTCCTCCTTCCTCCGCCCCGGATCCTTTTCTCTCCTCGCTCCTCTTCCCCCTCCTATTAATTACCGTTTTCTCCCTCTTGCCTCCTCCTCCTCCTACTCCATAAGTTCTCCCTCCGTTACCTCCTCCTCCTCTGCCACCGCTCCTACCTCGCTCCACGATCCTTCTTCCATTCGATTCTCCAGTCACTCTTCTCGGCTCCTGCCTCGCTCCCCCCTGCTCTCCGCGCTCCTCCTCCTCGCTCCCTGACTCCAATCACCTTCCTCCTCTCTCCCTGCCTTCTCCTCGCTCCCCTCGACCTCTTCTCCGTCGTCCCTACCTCCATTACCTTGCTCCACCCTCCTCCTCTCTCCTCCTCCTGCCGCTCCTCGCTCCTGGGCGCTCCGTCCTCCTCTGCCCGCTACTGCCGTCCCTCCATGACCTGCTTCCATTCGATCTCCTCACCGGTTCTCCGCTCCTCCCTCGCTCCCCCTCACTCCTCATCCTGCCTCGCTCTCCTCCTCCCCTCCTCCTCCTCTCCCTAACTCCAGTCGACCTCTCCCCCCGTCCTCCTCCTCCTCCTCTCTGCCCCCTTATCCTCGCTCCAATGACGGCGTCTTCATTCGATCTCGCCATGTTCAGGGGCAGGTAACGTTTGATGTAAAGCGACAGGCCCAGCAAGGTACATTATGATGCTGAGAAGCTACAGTCTAGTACGCTTTGCTATACATAGCGGTACATACGGTACTTCGGGTATCATAATCTGTAGTACATGATTAACACAGACGACCCTTTCAGCCGGTATAGATAGTATGGTAGTATGGCAGCGCGAGTAGGAAGCAACATCTCTCCACAGACTAACGGATACACAGACTGGACACATTCGCGTTGAATTAAGTTAGATCTGCTCTAATAGCGTAGTTTAACTGATTACTGCCATTTGTAATTACTCGACTGCTTTCGATGCTGCCAATGGTCGAATGAGCGGGCCACTACATCAATGGCCATGCAGCTGCAATTCCACTGCCGGTTAATTGGCAGTGCCGAGATAAATTGTTCCGAATTCAATCAGAAAGAAAGCCCGCAAATTAGCGTTTTTCAAGCTTCCCACAGAGCATCAAGTAAGTATCAGATTTGATACGTGTTGCATGCGATGTTATATTACGTTTGGCAGAATCATCTAATTTTATTTTTAATCAATAATTCGTTACGAAACGGTCGGTGAGCAGATGTAGTGACTGCTGTGCAGCGACGAACAGAGATACCTCGCTCCGTCGGCCCCGCTAGCTTCTTTCCATGACGCGTCTTCATTATCTTCATTCGATCTTCTCACCTTCTCCGCTCCTCCTCTCGCCTCTCTGTCCTCCTTCTCTCGCTCCTCTTCCCCCTACTTCCATTACCTTCGTGCCACCCTCTTCCTCCTCCTCCCTCTTCACACATTCTTCATTCGATCTTCCATCGACCATTACTCGCTCCCTCCTTCCTCCCCCTCCTCCTGCTCCTCCTCGGCTCTTCCTCGCTCGTGCTCCTCCTCTCTCTCGCGACTTACCCGCCCACCTACTCCATCAGCCTGTCTGCCCCTTCTCTCTCCTCCTCCTCACTGCGCTCCTAACTCGCTACCCCATCCCCGGCTCTCCCTCGTCATCACTTCTCGCGCCTCCTCCCATCCTTCTCCTGCCGTCCTCGCTCCGGCTCTTCCATCACCATTCTCCCACTCGCCCTACTCCTCCTCCGTCTTTGCGCGTCCTCCCTGCTCGCTCCCTCCCCGCTACTCCATGCACCTTCTCTCCTCCTCCCTCGCTCCCCTTGTTCCTCCCTCCCCCTACTTCCATCACCCCTTTCGTCTTTCGCTGCCTCCTGGCCTTCTCGCTCCTGCCTCCCTCTTCCTCCTCCGATGAGCCTTCGTTTGATTAGATCTTCTATCACCATTCTCCGCTCCTCGCTGCCTCCTCCTCGCCGCCTCCTCTCCTCGCTCTTTCTCCTCTGCCGTCGCTCCTCCTCGCACCTACTTGGCATCACGCTTCCTCCCTTGCCTTCCTGCCTCCTCCTCCCTCCTCCTGCCGCCTACCCTTCGTCCAGTGACCGTTTTTATTCGGATCTGCCATCCGCGTTCTCCTTTCGCTCCTCCTCCCTCTGCCCTCCCTCCTCCTCTCTCTCCTCGGCTCCCTCCTGCCTCTTCTGCCTGCCGCGGCCGTACATCCATGCACCTTCTGCCTCCTAGCCTCCTTCTCCTCCTCGGCTGCCCCTCGCTTCGCTCCTCTCCCTACTCTGCTCATTAACCTGTCTCCCCTCCCTTCCTCCTCCTATCCTGTCCCCCTTACTGTCCTCCGTGCCCAATTACCTTCAATTGATCTCCCTCACTTTCTCCCGTTCGGCTCCTCCTCCGTCCTCGCTCCTCCTCCCTCCTCCTCCGTGCCACGCCTACTCTCTCCTCCATGACTTCTTCATCGGATCTCCTATCACCTTGGCTCCGCTCCGGATCTCTCCTCTCCCCTGCCTCCTCTTCCTCCTCCTCCATTCTCCTCCCTTTGGCTGCCTCCTGCCTCTCTCTACTGCCATGGCCCTTCCGTCGCCCCTCCGTCGTGCTCCTCCTCCTCCTCGTTCATTGCGGCCCCTACTCCTGCCTCCGATGACCGCTTTCATGTCGATCTCCAATTTCAGGGCAGGTACGTTTATGTAAACACAGGCCACAAGGTACATATATGCTGAGAAGATACAGGTCTGGTACACTTGTGTATACATCGGGTACATTCGTACCTCGGGTACATATCTGTAGTACCTGATAGCGACACAACGGCGCCCTTTCAGGCCGTAATGATTATAAGGGTAGTATGGCAGGAGGCGAGTAGGAAGCAAACAATCTCTCCACAGATAACGGAATTACACAGACTGACACATCGCTTGTTTAAAGTTTTTAATTCTGACATCTATCAGCGGTATTTAGCCTATTATACTGCGCATGTGTATGATTACTGGCGTTTGCGATGGTGCTGCGCGCCTGGCGAATGAGCGGCCATCGTACTCAAAAAATGGCATTCAGCGTGGCAATCGCTGTGGTAATTGCAGTGCGGGAAATTGTTCGCAATCAAAAGAAGAAAAGCCAAATATAGGCGTTTTTAAGTTTCTCCCACATGAGCTATTTATAGGCTACTTAAGATTTATCAGCGTGTTTGCATGCATGTTTTAATACGTTTGCAAAGTCATTAAATTTTTTAGGATTTAATCATAATTCCGTTAGGACGGTCGGTGACAGGATGGTTAGTGACTGCTGTGCACACGAACAGAGATACCCTCCTCCTCCTGCCCCCTACTTCTCTTCCATGACCGTCTTCATTCGATCTTCATCACCTTCTGCCGCTCCTCCGTGCCCGTCCCCTCGCCGTTCTCTCTTCCGGTCCTCGCTCCTCCTGTCTTCCCCCCTAAACTTCATTACCTTCTCCCCTTCTTCCTCTCCTGCCTGCCTCGCTCCTGCCACGACCTTCTTTCAATTCGAGTCTCCATCACCTTCTCCGGCTCACTGCTACCTCGGCCCCTCCTGCCTCTCCTCCCCTCTTCGGCTCTCTGCCTACCTCCTCCCTCCCCCTAGCGTCCATCACCTCTCCCCTTCTCCTCCTCGTCCTCTTGCCTCCTACTCCTCTCGCTTCTGGCGCTCCTCAGCTCCTCTCCATCTTCCATCCAGCGCTTGCTCCCCCTCGCTCCTCCTGACCTCCTCCTCCTCCCCTGGGCTCCTCCTCCCCCTACTCCATCAACTTTCTCTCCTCCTCCTCCTCGCCCTGTTCGCTCCTGTCCTCTACTCCATCACCGTTCTTTCCTCCTCCTCCTCCTCGCTCCTCCTCTGCTCCTCCCTGGCGCTCTCATGACCTTCTTTGTTAGATGCTCTTATCACCTTCTCGCCGCTTCCTCTTCCTCCTACGCCCCTCCGCCCTCCTCTCTCTTCCTACCTCCTCTTCCTCTGGCTCGCTGTCTTCCTCTCCGTCCCGTCCTCCTCGCTCCAACCTACCTGCATCAGCCTATCTCCCTTCCCTTCTCCGCTCCTCCTCCTCTTCCGGCTACCTCCTGCCCTACTCCTCCTCCATGACCGTTTTTAATTCGATCTGCATCACCTTCTCGCCTTTCCTGGCCTCGCTGCCCCTCCTCCTGCCTCCCTCCTCCTCCTCCTCCCTGCTTCCCAGCTGCCCCTAACTGCCATCACACCGCGCTTCTCCCTCGTCTACTCACTTCTCCTCCCTCCTCCCCTCTTCCCTCCTCTCGCCTACTCCATTTACGGTTCTCTCCGCCTCCTCGCTCCTCTCTCCTCCCTCCTACCTCCTCCTGCCCCTAACTGCCTTCACCTCCCATTACGCTTTTATTCGATGGCTCCCCTCACTTTCCTCGCGTTTCCTCCTGCACTCGGCTCCTCCTCCTCCACCTCCTCCTGCGCCCTTACTGCCTGCCTCAGCATGACCTTCTTCATATCGATCTCTCCATCACCTTCTCCGCTGCCTGCCTCCCCCTGCCTCCTCTCCTTTCGCTCCTGCCATTCTCCTCCCTCGCCTGCCTCCTCTGCCCTACTCCATTCCTTCTTCCCCTCTTCCTCCTCCTGTCCTCACTCCTCCTCCTCTTCCTGCCCCCTACTCCTCCTCCATGACCGTCTTCATTCGATCTCCATTTTTCAGGGGCAGGTACGGTTTATGTAAACCAGGCCACAAGGTTACATATTAGTGCTGAGAGATACAGGTCTGGTACACTTGTGTATACATCGGGTACATTCGTACCTCGGGTACATATCTGTAGTACCTGATACGACAACGACCCCTTCAGCCGTATGATATAAGGTAGTATGGCAGCGCGAGTAGGAAGCAACATCTCTCCACAGACTGGATACACAGACTGGACACATCGCTTGTTAAAGGGATTCTGACATCTATAGCGTATTTAGCCTATTATATGCCATTGTAATTACTGCGTTTCGATGGTGCTGCCCCTGGCGAATGAAGCGGCCATCTACTCAAAATGGCATCAGCTGGCAATCACTGCGGTTAATTGCAGTGCGGGAAATTGTTCCAATTCAAAGAAGAAAAGCCCAAATATAGCGTTTTTATTAAGTTTTCCGCAACAGAAGCATTAATAGTGGTAACAAGATTTATCACGGTGTCTGCATGCATGTTAATATACGTTGCAAAATTATAGAATTTTAATTTTAATCATAATTCGTTAGGACGGTCGTGGACAGGATGGTAGTGACTGCGTGCACACGAAGCAGAGATTACCTAGCTGACTAGGCGCTTCTACTGTACTTATTGACTTGTTAATTATATGTAATCATAATATGCAGTGTAAACGAATGCAAGATACAATTTGTGAAGCTAAGCAGTTAAATGGTTTAGGGAAAAACACTACTTGTGGTTGCGGTGATCTGTGTAAATTCTGGGCTCTCTTTGTTCTGTGAAAACTACGGCAGTTTAAAACGAATATGCAATTTGTAAATAATACACCACATCATTACATGTACATAAGATTCGGGAAGCGGATGCTGGGCAATATAAGAAGAGCTGCCGCTTGACGTTTAAAAAACATGCCAATGCAAATATCTGGCTTAATTTTGCGAGATGCCATTTTTGAGGCCATCTGAATATTATGTGTCCCAGCTGAGCAACGGGTAAAAATCACTGGCTGGGCTTTGGAATGTTATGCTGGCACCTATTAATAATATAAACTATTAAATTAGTAAAAAAAACAATTGCTTCATCTGCTTCTCGTCGTGAACAAAAACAGACTTGTGTTACTACAATAGAGAAGGCAGAGGTTCCTAGGGCAGACGCCGTACGAATCAGTTTCACTACAGAAAATACAGGAGCAATATGCCGCTGACATGGGCGGCCTCATCAGCGCCAGCTGCAACAATGGAAGACATCTCCATTAAACCTTAACCGCGAGCGTAAGCGAAACTAGCTAAAATCGCTTAGATCCTAAGAAAGGCAAATTGGCCTTGACAATTGCTAACAAACAACAACTGCTGAAGAACTATGCAGGAGATCATAAGGCGGCAATGCGGTGTCTGTATATACAAGCAAGAGTATATCACACTGGGGACATGGCCAGAGATTGGCTAAACGCAAACTATCATAGCTGCCTAGCAAGAAGGAAACAAATCGAACCCAGCAAACTACAGACCAATACCTTGTACCTGTGTGTCATGCAAAGTTCCATGGAACACATGGCATATTCAGCGAGGTTGTGATGAACCGACTTTGACCTAACAATCATATACTTGCAAACTGCCAGCATGGTTTCAGCTGTGAGACGTCAGCCTGCTTCCACTGTCAACGACCTTAGTTACAGTGGGATAAAAAGAACAAGTAGAGACGTAGTGATCTTAGACTTCGCAAAGGCTGTTGCGACACAATCCCCTACAATAAACTGGCTTCATTAAGTTAAACTACTATGGAACAAGAGGAAATAACTTGATAATGGATACGTAACACTGGCTTGACCAAAAAGGACACCAAACTGTAGTGTTAGATGTAAAGAAATCAAAAAAAAGTAACCGGTAAAGTCGTGAGTCCGCCCCAGGGAAGCAGTCCCCTGCGGCCCCTCCTGTTCCTCGTTTCAATAAACAACATATGTAATTGCATCGACTCAAGCACACCAAGCTGTTTGCAGATGATTTGTCGTGCATTCTACAAAGCGCCATCAGAAGTGGGCGGATCTTGATACAGAGCTTCTTCAAGAGGAACATATTGAAATAAGCTAGTTGCAAATTAACAGGTCGCAAAAACTGCAAATTGTTTTTCAATGCCAAAAAAAGTGCCGCCAGCCTCAACAATACGTCAAGGAAACCAAACCCCAATAAATGGCAGACCGTATACAATCATGGAACCAAGCTCAAAAAGGGAGGAACATCAACTCAAAAACCTCGCGGTGGAGCTCGGCTGATGACCTCTCTAAGTCTTGGTCTACCCCCAATCAACCGGTCGAATCGAAAAGCACCGCGGGCCCTAAATTTCATCGCGCAAAACCTTGTAGGATGCCCAGAAGCCTGTCAACGAGATGGCATACAAAGCATTCGTAGGGCCAAGTCTCAAGTATGCAAGTAGTACGTGTCCTGGGATCCACACACACAGAAGGATATGCTGCTTCCCTGGAGAAGTGCAGAGATCGAGCAGCGGCGCTTCGTAACGTGAAATTACCACAGGCAAACTGAGAGTGTTACCAGGGCAATGATTCGGCAGGAGCGCTACAATGGCCGCTCGGCTTGCAGATAGCGCAAGTGTTTGTCAAGCCGACAGAGGCCTTATTCTGAAAAAATAATCAATGGACCAAGCAGCAGTCGACATGGTTCCCCGATCGCTTCTCACCCAAAAGCACTTAAACGCAATATGCCGCGGCAACACAGGCCGCCTTATCATACAACAACATCAGAAACGCGCGACAGATGGGTACAGAACACTTTAGCTTCTTTCCTAGAAAACATTAATCAGAAG
Organism: Priapulus caudatus; assembly: GCF_000485595.1. Classification (NCBI taxonomy): domain Eukaryota; kingdom Metazoa; phylum Priapulida; class Priapulimorpha; order Priapulimorphida; family Priapulidae; genus Priapulus; species Priapulus caudatus. Next base: position 251,154 of record NW_014577213.1, on the reverse strand, counting down.
CTGGAACCTGCTACCGGAGTCACGTACTCCACTTGGCGCGGCAACAGGGTTCAAAGATAGAGAAACATGGGTTCGACAATAAAAACCAATGTCATTTACAGGATCAATATAAATATAATATTATATCAACTATAAGATGCGGTTAGGGTTATGGTTAGGGTTTATTGTTAGGGTAAGAGTAAGGTTAGGATTAGGGTTAGGTTAGGGTTAGAGTTAGGCACATTGGGTTTTATTGGGAACCATATGTTTCACTATCCTTGGGCCGTCCAACACACAGCAATTCAGCTGGGTCGCCTCTGGCAAAAGATGAGTCCAGGCAGTATCCGTTGTTAAGGCAGCCTTGAAGGAAGCCGAACACATCTCCGGCTTTGGCAACTACAGAACAGCTACGCAACCAGCGCTATCCGGTTGCTAGTCGCACTCAGTAATGAGCGCCTGGGCCCAGAGAAGCCTCGATCTCTGGAACACATTACTGGCCTACATTTTAAAATATTCCATGCAAATCTCACAACGGTACAGCTGAAGTTTTCGCGCACTGCCGTGGACAGTTTATTCCTTACGGACGTCAACTGTATCACGTGACCGTCCCTTCTAACGCCCGGGGAGTAGCAACAGCCCGTGGCGGGCGGAGCTACGTCGTGCAGATCAGTAGTCACGTGAGCGGCACCAGCAGAACGCCGGGTGAAAACTACACGATCGGCGTCACTGGCGCCCATAGGATTACTGCATAACGATACGAATATATCCGTCACTTGGTTTGGAATGTATTAATAGTTTTTTTTGTCAATGAAATTTCGTCTAATATGCTTACGAGTATATAGATAGGGCTCTTTCTGTAGCTATAGATTATTGACATTATTAAAGATACATATGCATGCAAATATAAAATATTTTTAAGGCTGATTCTTATTTGTTTGCTTTGCAATTAGTTGAATAAAATTACACCCAGTTTCGTGAAAACAAAAACAAAGTCCAAGGATTTACACAAATGCGCACGCACACACAACGCAACACGTCACGACGCACATACTGTGACACACTCACACGCACACGCCCGACGCACAGCCCTGGCCATTACCACGCTTCAGCGGCTCGCCAGAGCCGTCAGTGACCACTCAAGCACGCACACGCATACGCACACGCGCAGCACAGAACACAGGCACACACGCACAACACAACGTGACACACTCACACTCCGACAGTAACACGCACACCGCCAGACGCGCACAGACGGGCGATTCCGCGCACATCGTCACACACGGGCCACAATCACACGCACACACAAACACGCATGCGCGGCACACGCAACGCACACGCACAGACGCACACAGCCAGTGACACACTCACACGCACTAACGCACACGGCTACACGGCAACGACGCACACGCCACTCGCACACACAGTGAACACAACTGCACACGCCACACGGCACCCGGCACACTTCACAAGGACACACAAACACCAACGCGCGGCACACGGCACACCGCTACACCACGCACGCACGCACGAAGAGATCGGGCGTCACACGCACGGACAGCACACAGCACAGCCGCAGAAAGCACGCACAGCGCACGAACGCACACGCACACGCAACACTGCACAACGCAGTGACAGCACTCGGACGCACACGCACACGCACACGTCCCGCGCCACCGCGTGCCACAGACGCACACGCACACGCAGCACGCAGCAGCGCAACAAACGCACAAACGCACGACTGCACGAGCAGCACGCAGCGACGCGATGCACGCAGCACGCACAGCGCACACGCACACGCACACCCACACGCACATGCCAGCACGACGCAGCACGCAACTCACATATCACATGCAACGGCGGCCAAAACCTACGCACGACGTACACGTACATACAGTTGACACTCACAGCACTACGCACCCGGGCACACCGGGCGCACACCAAGCAGCAGCACGCACAGCACGCACGCACACGCACAGCGCAGTGACACACTCGGAGCACACGCACGACAGCACACACCACAGGCACTCATGCATGCACACCGCCGCACAGCGCACACGTAGCACACAGTGACACACTCACACGCAACACGCACCGCGACACGCACAGCAGCGGTGACACAGCGCACACGCACACGCACTCGCACACCACAACGGCCCGTCAGTGACACAGCTCACGAGCAACACGCACGAGCGGAGAGGCACACGGCACACGCAGCACGCATACACAAGAGCACGGTCCGCAACACGCACGCAGCTCGCAGCACACAGTTGACAAGACGACGCACCACGAGCACGGGCGCACGCACGCACGCACGCACGCACGCCACACACACACGCAGTTACTAAATAGTAGTTACGCTGTCACGAGGGAATGCAATCAGAAACAAATAGTGGAGAATTTTGACAGGATGGAGAATTTTGACGGACTCCAGTGCGTACCATTTACATTTACTCATTTACTCATTTACATTTAAGTGGCAGTCAGCCACGTATGACTTATCACGCCTCTCTGGACTCATATATATGATTGTGACAACCTACTACTACACAAGTTTTCGGCATATATACAAGGAAATTAATATGCTTTAGGTTTGCAAATCGGGTATTGCGTGTGTAAGCTCACGGAGACAGGTTGTTGTTTTTACTGGCACAGCTGGTTGCTAGGTTAAGAAAGTCCCGAATGTGGCAAAGTTCCCGGCTGTCCGCCCGCACATATAGAAGGGGTGTTGCTATCCCCCGGGTGTGGAGGGAGGGTCCCTCCCTCCACGCCCGGGGGATAGCAACACCCCTTCTATATGGGGGATAGCATTAGAAGTGGAAGTGTGACTCATGGCGCGATTTCATGAAATATACATAAACAGACAAATAAGTTTGAGAAATATTCACTGCTGGGTACTGAACTATATTATTATAGCGTATGCCAATATCAAAACTACACCAACACTTGTATGCTGAATCATTTTGCTAATAAAAAATTCAAACTGTCTGTATTTTACATTATTTTCCATAATTCCTTTACCCGATCCCTTCCACCTTTATTAAAAACACAATTGGGCAAGTCAAAAAATTTAAGAGGCTAAGAAAGGATGCAATTCCATCTCTGATAGAAGTCAGTAACCCTCCTGCACTCCCAACTTAGAACCAAGCAAAATCGTAAATTGCTGAAGCTCCAGCACTTGTGATTAAGCTTCTTAGCAATAAATGTGATCAATGGTATTTGAGTAAAAAATATGGAAATTATATCGTATTTATTATTTTTATTGTTTGTAGAAAAAACAAACATCTGACAAAATCCGGTCACAGACTGTAGCACAGTATACCGTGTGCACATTACGCATTGTGATGTATTGTGTGTATTGTGCATTAGTCTGTGATCGGGTGTGGATGATCGTTTTGCATGTAAAAGTAAATGTATGGCCGTTTAATAGAGCAAAATTGACTTGAAGACTAACATTTGACCTTCTAGATTCAGGAATGTATAATTAAACTCCAGTTCAAATATTAGAATTAACGATAGAGACATTTTAATGTTACAACGTTATACATCCACGGTCTGTCACCATAGCCAGATTTTTAGTGTACCGCTTCATTCGCTGGGCGGCGCCACCATTCAATTGCATTACACTATTTTGGCGTTCTGTCCAGTCTGTGTATCTGTTTGTCTGTGATCTTTCGATCCTTCCCAGTTTTTGGAGCGAAACAGCTCCCACCTCAGTGCTGATAAGGTTGTGGGACCTCTCAAACAGTACACGCGGCAGACGAACCGCTCCAACCCCTTGATCTGCGGTGGCAGTTCACTGTTGACTAGCTTAGTTGGAATAGGACCTTCATCGAGCACCTGGAAGCAGTTATGAGTTAATAGCAGGGTCCTCTTCACCAAGCCTTATGTAGACACCAACCCAGGTCTTCTTGGTTCTACCTACAAATTTCCCTCCCCAGTCAGCTTCGGAGAAATTAAGAGTTCAATGAGCCCATGTGATGTGAGGCCCATTCACTTGCACTCGCTCCACCACATCAATTTCTCGGCAATTCGTGCCCTTGCCAGTCAAAAACTTGAGACGAGTGTGCGCTCCAATGCGACCACGGGAGGCCAGGTGGAGGATAATCGTGAGGGCATCAATATGGGGTGACCGAACATATACTTCTCGCCAAGCAGTCTCAGCTATAGAAGCCAGGACTTGATTATGAATTAGTGTATCAGTCTCTTCGTGTGAATGATCTTCCTCAAAATCGTGACATTTGATCTTGATATCGTACACGACAACAGCCTGAAGGTACTCTTACTGGAGAAGTGTTCTAGCAAACCCTGAGCGAACATAGATGTCAGGCTATTCTTGGTCCTTGAGGCAGATAGAAGCTCATTGAGAGGCACGGTGAGTTTTATATCTGGATGGATCACAAATTCTTTGGACGTCGCCTCTCTTCTGTCGTATCTTGTTCTTCAGAGACTGATCCAGGTAACGATCAAAAACCAAAAACAGTTGATGTTACCCACTTATTGTTGAATCTTGATGGCGCGGTTATGAAGATCCAGATCTAGCGTTATGGGCGTTCTTCTCTCAGGTCCGACCACAAAAGCAGATATTCCATAAGTCAACATCATAACAGTATACAGTGTCGCGCAATATGTTGGTAGGGTATTAAACAGCAGAGCAATTAATCACCTCGAGTTTGTCCGGCACTGTTTCTAAGAAGGGCATGATAACAGCAGTGATTTAGTAACAGCCCAAGTCGGCATCACTTCTTCTTTGCCAGCTTCTCTCCTTTACGGATTCGCTCTTTTACTGATGGAATAGAGTCATTGGGATTCCAGGTGTTTTGAACCTCAGCTTGACCTTGCGGCTCTTTAACCTCCTGATGCTCTTCATTCTCCACATGTCTGTCATTTGTGTTTTTACCGCGTCTCATCAGTAGCGAAGTAGTTAGCAAACGTCCAAGTGTGAGTGATGTCTATTGAGATTAGACTCTTCCGCGTTCCCAGATGGTAGAACGCAAATCGCATTGGCTTGGTTATGATGATTGGCTCTTGCATGTACTTGACTTCAACCAGCAGGGGTGTCGGTGACGGAAGTTTCTCTGGAAGGACAAGCGGTTGGTTGATGGTTGATAACGATCAATGTGCCATGAAACTGTGTGCCATGGAACAATGTGCTCTGTCTAGTCGGCGTATCTTCTAACAGATCGATGTTATCAACAGCAAACCAGATGTTCACCTCTTTCTTGACAAAATCTGGCAGACAAAATCCACCAGTCTCCTTCAACCGCTGGAGAAGACATTGCTCCACGCGTTTGTCAAGGTCAAGAATCCTCTGGTAGTCGCTCCTAATGTAGACGTCTGAGAGGTTCTTTTCACACTCTGAATTTCATTACGATTTTCCATGTATGTACTGTAATGTGATATGCACTGAACCCAAAATAAACCTTAACGGCTCATAGACTGTAAGTAAATTTTGGGCAAGTAAAATCAAAATGTGGACAAGTAAAAATTTCTTCTTGTTGCCTGACAGGACAACCAGATCTGACAAAGTCGATCCCAACCGGAAGTCTGCAATAGCCACTTAAAGGGCCCTTATCTCTTGACATGATTATCTGATCACAAAAATGACTACCCCAGTTGTCTTCCCATGCCTGAAAACCTATAGAAAGAGGTATTATATGACAAGGCTTATCGCTGCTATGATAATGACCTTAAATTTACTAAAGATCGTAACCGGAAGTCAATAATGGCTTTCCGGTCGCTTTGAAATTGTGATAAATGGACTCAGCATCATCCAAAACCCCTGAAATAACCCCAGGATCGTGATAATAGGTTCATTATTAGCAGAAACAGGCCCGTAGTCAGTCAGGGGGTCCTGTGAAAGAAAAAAAACCTCCCCAGGGGGTCGAGGGGTCGGAAAATTTGAACCCCATTATTTTCTGACAGTTTGACTCAAAATCAACCAGATAAAGAAAAAAATATATTTTAGCACAAAAATTCTGCGGGAGCTATTTTGATGACAGTTCATTACTTCATCGGCATTAGAGTGCTCGTGCGTATCCATGATAACGTGCCTATCGTACGTGATTCTCATTCTTATTCTTCGTGTCAATACCATTATTATTATTACTTTTTTTTATTACTACGTATTAGTAAATTCTTTGAAAGAAAATTACATTTAATTTGTTTAAACTGCATATGTTAACAGCCACATTATCATTAAGTGCATATCAGCTTGATATGCAGTCGTATAATCGTAAAGGAAATTGTCTTTAGTGTGCCGAAATTAATTTACCACATCTTTTCTGTAAAATTTTCCTTAATTTAGCTAATTAACGTATGACGCTATTAGTTTCAATGTTCATGTATCTGGCGCAGAGATCGGTCTCGACTGATCTGACAAACGTCGATTTTTTCCACGATCGTGTTACATAGCATTTATTTGCTGTGGGGTGGGGTTATCGTTGTCGTTTAATTGCTGCTTTGCCGACCGAACGACCGACAGAACGACCGACCGACCGACCGACCAGATCAGCGACCAATCTATTATATAGCGCAGCGCCTGCTTTATGTAGTTATAGTGCTTTCATGTTTTGTGATCCTGCGCAAAAATAGATATAGTTCTCGTATATAGAAATTTAAACGTGCAGTATAATTAAACATGGATGCTCTATAGCCTACCGACTCGGACTGTAGTCAGAATTCAATGCTTATAGTTATTACATCATGCATTCGTTCTTGCTACTTGATCATAAATCATTCGCAGAAATATTGGTTATTTGTGAACCGGGGGTAGACTTGATAAGCGTGAAAGCCATTACTTTACAAATTGAAGCTCACTGATAGAAATTACTTACCCGTAGCACTTACGCACGTATTGGCATCATTGTCGAGAGAGAGAATCCCACTTTTCTAAGAGCATTGGCACTGACAAGTAAATAGGTAAATGAAACGCTACAACGATGACACAGCAACAGCACGCAGTTACATATGATAAAAATGATAATGATGATAATTATTATTATTATTATTATTATTATTATTATTATTATTATTATTATTATTATTATTATTATTATTATTATTATTATTATTATTATTATTATACATGTATATATGTATCATGTATATACAACTGCTACTACTGCTACTGCTACTAATACTTATACTGCTCCCACTACTGCTACTCCTATTGGCATTATTACAAGAGTTAATAATACCTATTATTAGCTACGTATTTTTTGCTCTCTACACCGACACGATAATAATATAGCATAATATACCATAATGCAGCGTTGTAAGTGGAAGAGGTATGACAGACTGGTTTGAAGTGAAGTCATGAGTCAAGTAAGGCTGTGTGATGTGAGGATTTCTATTCTTACTAGTTATTGATTGGATCATGTCACAAGGCTTTGGATCATGTTAAAGATAATAAATAACACAGGTATAAAGTGGAACATGATGGAGCAGCTTGAGGATCTAGATTTTGCCGATAACTTAGCTCTTCTAGCCAGTAATTGGAATCAACTCCAGAGAAAACTAAATAACATGAAGCTGTATGGAGACCAAACTGGACTTAGAATCAATATCGGAAAAACAAAATCCATGTGTGTGAATACTAGAAATGACAGACCATTAGTCATAGATGGAGCGGAGATAGAGGAAGTAGATAGTTTCACATACCTTGGAGCAAATGTGAGTAAGGGTGGCGGAGCAGGTGGAGACATCAGGAGGAGGGCAGGGAAAGCAAGCGCTTTGTACTACAAACTCAACAAAGTTTGGAAGAATAGTAACATATTCATCAGAACCAAAGTGAGGTTACTAAAATCCAATGTGATATCAGTGCTAATATATATGGATGTGAGAGCTGGAGAATAACCAGAGAAGACGAGCCCAAGCTTGACGTGTTCTTGCATAGGTGCATAGGTGTCTCAGAAAAATTCTGAAGATAGACTGGACGCTGCATGCAGCATGTGACCAATGATAAAGTGAGGCGGCGAGCAGGAGTGAAGGAAGCGCTCAGCCAAACTGTCAGGAAGAGGAGATGGACCTTCATCGGACACTTACTGAGAAGGGACAGTAGAAACCTAGCAATGAACGCGTTGACCTGGACCCCAGAAGGCAAGAGAAAGAGACGCTGTCCTAAGGAAACATTCAGGAGAACTGTGGAGAGGGAGAGACAGCAGCTGGGTTTCAACTCTTGGAACGCGACGGCTACGGTAGCTGGGGACAGGAAAAGAGACCTTGTAATAAACAGATGAAGGCGTGGAAAGATATCATTGCTGGCGCTATTCTCCACCGGGAGAGAGGCACTTACGTCAAGTAAGTTATTATTAGCTTTTGATTATTATTCTATCGTTTAGGAGCGGCAAACTGTTCGCAAACAGAATTATTAATTGAAAATGCGTATAGAGGTACTACGTTGTTTAAAGAATATACTGTAAGATTATTTAAATCTGCGTATCTTAACATTTGAATTTGAATAGCCGCGCAGGAAATCTAACTATCGAATGCACAATTATGACTCAATGGCATTATAAGTTACTAGTAATAGCGTTATATGTTTATATTAGCAATAAAACCCGTGTTAACTCTCTCTTTCTCTCTTGCCCGCTCTCTCTCTCTCGCTCTCTCTACGCACACACACACACATACACACACACACACACACACACACACACACAC
>NW_014577213.1:223577-236895 GCF_000485595.1 Priapulus caudatus | reverse complement strand
TCGCTCTCTCTACACACACACACAACACACACACACACACACACACCACCACACACACACACACACACACACACAACACACACACACTAGTGCGAGTTAGTATAATATATACATGCGAAGGGGACTGAAGAATTAATTTATGCCTTACCGTTGTTATGACGAAATCTTAACAGCGTGGAGAGATATATCGTTTTGCGTGTTTCTTCTTCTTACATTTTTTTTGAAAACTCGCTCGTGCACGACAGTGAGTCACTGGACGTTTTACTAAAAAAAACATGATCGGGGTGAGAGAAAGTCGGCTGCGAACGCGCGGGCCTGCGTCTGGCCTTTAATCAACGTTGGTGATCAGCCGCCCTCGCCTTTCGTTGCCTTCTGGTGCGGCATGACGTGACGGTGACGTCAGGGATACCCGGCGCAAGTTATATAATGGAAGGGTTCGTCAGTGGTACGTTTATATCACCGAACAAGATCGGGAGGGGAATTAAGTAATTAATTAACAGAGGAATACCGCATGCCCGGGAAATATAGCGCTCAGTTGTGGTCACTTGTTGAAAGAAAAAAATACTATCATCTACTATCTATCTATCTATCTATTTATCTATATATATATATTTTATTTTATCTCTATCTATCTATCTATCTATCTATCTATCTCTCTCTCTCTCTCTTCTTCTCTGCTCGCTCCTCTCTCTTCTCTCTCTCTCTCTCTCTCTCCTCTCTCTCTCTCTCTCTCTCTATATATGAATAATATAATATAAATAATATATATATATATTATTTCCCCTATCTCAAATCTGTACGTTAATAACGGTAAAGCAGGTTCAGTGGCCTGAGGTCAAGTGTAAGCCGTTTCTTAATAGCTACTGCAGGGACGCGTTCATTTAAATGCCTGCCGCAGGGTCATTTTTCACCGATTTTTGGCCTCCTCGACCTTCAGAATGACCTCAGAGGGTCAACCTTTCCAAAAATGTATAGGTTTGCTAATCTACCATAATTCTGAACAAAAAAACATAGTGAACCTGACTATGTGTGTGCGCGCGCGCGCGTGCGTGTGTATGTTTTTTTTCTTTTTTTTTGTGGTAAAAAGGGGGGGTCCGGACCCCCTCGACCCCCCCTTTGGATCCGCCCCTGCTGTCTCTCTGGTTGTAACATCAGAACCAGTAGCAGTAATCGAATCGGTTCCATTAACACAGACAGATAAATGCAAGATTACGCGATGTGTTTTTTAACAGACTTGCCCGGGTACGATTGCAACACTATTCACGATATGTGACCGCCGAACGAAACAATATACGACACACACTCGCACACATATAACGACTAACAACGGATTTGGCCAAGAAATATAGTATCGTGGTTTATTTGATGCGATCGTGACAACCGTTGATTTGAGCCCCGTTAGTTGTAAACAACACGACTGCGATTTCTACGACCCATGACTAGTTCATCTTGCTATAGCTCCATAACACCAAGATTAAATAATAGATGTACTCTTGATAACACATCGCTGGCGCGTGCTGCGCGCATCATCTCCTAACGACAAACTTCATCGACGTGAGTAGGGTTGTAAACAACGTGTTACATTCACTAATTACACCTCGAGTGTGAACCCGACAAACATTACTGCGACTACACGAGAGAAACAGCTGGGCAAACGAATTTAGTAACAAATATGCTAAAAAGAAAAGCGCAAAAAGAGGATGAAAGAACAACAGTTTTCGCGTAGCCTACTAATTTCTTAAAAATAATTATATGTCATTATGCGTAGCTATTCCGTTTCGTATACTGATTAGAATTCACACCTCACAAGTTAGACCTTTTGGTTTTACACTCCAACAACAAACCCTAATAAATACTATATCTCAAATGTACACGCCACAACGAACATGCTGCGTTCAATCGGACTTCACACAGAGAGACCGATGTTTAATTTTACGCAGTGGCTACGAGTCCGGTCATCAATTACAAGGCTCAGCACAGATTCCCAAATCCACGTCACGATTAGGCCACGCCCCTTTCAAATCGTTGATTTTACTGGATTTACTATTGCTTCAAATGTTACAAAAACACATTTTTTGATAAAATACCGAAAGGTAAGTAATATTATGGTAAAAACTTATTGTTTCTTGTTTTTTTACTGAAAAAATGTAGTTGGGTTCACATAAGAAATATTTGACCGGATGCGTAGCCTGGGAGCTGGGCGTCCGGTAACCGGACGCGTAGCCACGGCCTCAATTTGAAAGAACTGGTACCAAGTTAAGCAATTCGCACCATACGCTGCCACTGAACATGTAACATAACAGAACTCAACGCACATTTCTCCTAATAATTTATCGGCTATTATTGGCATCGACTTATTCGTATCCATTTTACACAGCGCTGCACAAATCTGTCAACATTTTGAGCTAAGGAGCATCACCATCATCACCACCATCATCATCATCATCAACATCATCATCATCATCACAATCAGCAGCAGCAGCAGCAGCAGCAGAATCTGGTCATTAGTCATACACATCACAATAGTCTACAATGTAAAGTGCATTTATATTATCAAGAGTACATAATAACACCTGTGTGCACATACATAATAACATACAGGTGTTATTATGTACTCTTGATATTATATTATAGCTATCGCACATTACTGCACCACTTACTCTAGCAGGCGAAGAAAAGAGGGGTGGGGCCGATTTGGACAGGGTATGTAAAATATAACCGTATCATCCAACCTGACAAACTGATCATTAATTCGCGCACACAGACCCACAGGTACATACAACCACACGTGCTCACACATTACATACATGCTCCTACGCCATTATAACTAACTACTATACTAGAACGAACTGCTATCTTCTGCAAACTAGCTCTTATCACTTGCATCTAACTTCAGCTCTCGTCTCTCTATTCTGCTGTGAACAACACATCGATATAAAAATGATTTAATACAAACTTCACGTTTGATTTCCCAATTCTCACTCGTGGTCGCTAGACACGTACACGCCTGCATAGACACACACGATCTCTAGATTAATCTGTTAGCACTACGTGATCAAAAACCAGGAATAGATTTCTGCGCTTGCTATCGGGCTAAACATGGATTATTAATTATGACTTTAGATTAAACTCACTGAAGCACGTTGATGCGCGCCACGCGAGCGTTCAGTGCCATCTACTCCGACTGATGGCTGCTGTTTTTATGACAATATATTATCACGTACTATATTCACTATAGCCTCCTATATTTATATGCAAGCTAATTACATTACAGCAACAGTACGATTACATTCAGTACACTACATTCAGAGACGACGTAAGATACCTGAATGTGCCATGAGGTTTCTTGTTTTGAAAGATTTATTAGAACGGTTTACTAAATGTATAAAAACTATACTCTAAGGAACTGACCTGATAACCGCTTACACGATAAGAAATATCGTCTGTTATATCGGGAGCAAATAATAAGAAAAATATTTTTCTCTTCGAGATTATCTACTCCTGGTTATGTGCCTGCACGATGACAGACAACGTGTGGCAGCGTAATGCTGGTTATATGGCCATGGTTTTGAGGCATTGTACAGAACCTGGGTTTAATTTGACTCTTAAATTTTCGTTTATTTACAAGTATAATTCTGCATGCAATTCAGTATTGATTCGCATAGATGCTACCATTTTCATATAAACATTAAACAACAACAGTCAGAACAATATGTTCCTGGTTGAATATCCTGCTGGACAAAATTCATTGCATAGTTTGTCTAGCTCGTTATGCGATTCAGTAGCGATTCACTTCTAGTCGAACAATTCTTGACAAAATGACATAGTCATTTGCAGAGTGAAAATCCTAATAACACCAGTTACAAAAACCCCACAAACACTTTCACACACTGCATGGGAAACTGACACAGACCGCAGCTATTTTGACTACGTCACGCTACCACCTTTCACGTTTGCCCATGTAAGAACGTACGCCCGTGTACAAAGATTACGAGAGTTCTGTTAACTACAGACAAGTACATGATAAGTGCACTGATTTGTTTCCGGTAGCACTAGTAGGAACATCAGCGGCAGTTCACTATTCCAGCTCGGCCAAGACGGCATCCTCTTCCACCATTTCGCCTTCCTTGCAATTCAATGCCTTGATCTACGAAAAAAAATTGCACCTTTAACAACAGACACCTAACGACGACTTCACACTCGGGATCAGTCGGTAGCTTTACGTGGCATAAGTAGTCACGTCGACGAGTGAAGCATTCTTACAAACGAGTACGCGACATAAACGCAATCCATAGTTTCATTCATTACAACGTGTTTTCCCCCACTTTAGTGCTACAAAAGCAAGTTGCTCGGTACCTTTCCTGTCACGCCGAACGACAGACTGTTCTGCATCTTCATCGCTTCTATAACGCAGATCTCCTGGCCTTCCACAACCTAAAAAATAATAAGTAATTCTTCACAACAAGTAAGTACTCTCTGTTCTCCACGTCTCACAACCTCAACATCAGTACTATGCAATTTGATGAATTGAACGCCCGCCCCCCTCCCCCACGTACGCATTCGTGCAGCTAATACGAGCAAGTAATTTACTAATTGTAAAAAATACGAGTGAGGAGCACGACGTACAAAATGAAAGTGTGAATGACACTGTAGCTCACCACAAAAATGGCACAAATGAGTGAATGGGAACAAGTGCACCTCTCCTCCTACATGCCCTGGAGCGCTGGTGGATCAAGTTCTAACTCGCCCCCTCACTGCTTAAACTCTGCCGCTCTATATCTTACTTCTGCTGAATAGAAGCCAGCCGCCAGCGAGAGCTTGTACGATTGCTGGTGGATGAGGATGCTCATCGCTAATTACCTCAAGCTCCTCATGAGGAATCAGCTTCTCCTGAAGAACGAACTTGCAATGATAACCAAACGTGCGAGATTAATATTTCCCTGAGATTACAAGCCCGGATGTTAGTAAGCCAATAGATATCGCCTCTCGCTGGCTTCTCAGCAGCAGTAAGATATAGAGCGGGAGAGTGGAAGCAGTGAGGGGTCGAGTTAGAACTTGATCCACCAGAAAGCTTACGGGCGTCCGATGCAGCTAGCGTGACAACGGCGGCTTTTCAGTCATGGTCTAATTTAATATATGATAACATATGAGTAATTCGCCGATGTAAGGTAGGATTATATAAGAGCAGTCTCGTTCTTCAAGAGGGTAGCGTTTTGATTTCAATTAAATTCAGCTAGATTTTTAATGTGTAGAGTTGTAACAAACAGCAAAGCAAAGCAAAGCAAAGCTGTGCCACGCAATCTTGTATCATGTCTCAGGGGCGGATCCAGGATTTTTGAAAAGAGGGTGTCCAGGAAGAAATAAAGGGCACTTTTTCCTGCTTACTTGTTCTGGTGTTTTAAAAAGCTGCCGAAGGCCATTTAGGGGGGGTTTGGGGTTTGTTTTTTTAAATTGGTGCATTCTGAGAGCATCTGAGCAGTAATTTTGATGTCTAGAATGCATAAATTTATCAGATCCGGTCCCCCGGACGCCTGCGGACCCCTCTTTGCCCATTTCTAGGTTTTTATAACGAATTTACATATATATAAGTGAATCTTTATCAGAAAAACTAGCGCTAAACAAGATTTTTTTATGGAGACAATATAAGAGAAGTGTGTGTGTTAGTCAGGTTCACTATGTCAATAAATTAAGTTTCGTTCAGAATTATGGTAGATTAGCAAATCTATACATTTTTGGAAAGGTTATAACATGAGGAATTCGAAAAACAATGTTTACATTTGCGGAGATACCGGTATGGCCGCCATTTTGGATTTTCAAATGAGGATACGCTTATTCCACGTAGCTGCTATACACCACGTGACAATGGTGTTTCCCTGCCCATAACACAACTTTTGTCAAAGGTTAATTGGTTGCATGGAAGCGTTTACTTCGTATGAGTTTTTCTAGGCGGTAGCACACGGTTGCCATCTGTATATCGCAATAATAATTTATAACCCAAAATGAATCACAATTTGTGACGGTAGATGGCGCTATACCCGCTTTAATGTTTCTTAGCGATGGCGTTTGAAATAAATAGGTTATGCTGCGTTCCGACATGTTTTGTCAAACTTTACTCTAATATAGACGTTTTATCGGCAGGGTGGAGAGGAAATACCAATTTTGCATTAAAGATATTGTCAATAAAATCTTGTAAAACGAACCAGACTAGTGTGACACCACAGACTGTTATCTGTGTGTCTATATAACATGCTATATAATTGCCAAAACCTACCTAATTTGCATAATTTTTTTTTTTAAATATCAAAACCCCTGTAATACGTTTTGTGGCCAGCCCTTATTCATTCACATACCAAAAATGAGCAAAATCCATTGAACCTGAACTGACTAATGGCAATTTCCATTTTTGCCAAAAAATTGCCGTGGCTCGAAAGTACGTCGACTGGCATGCTCCAAAATAGGACGTTCAATATGGGAGCATAGCAGTAACAACTATACCCAATTTCAAACATGTGGGTCAAACGGTTCCTGAGTTATCGTTGACCGTAGCCAAATGTTGACGAAGGACGGACGGACAAACGACGACCCATGGCAATAGCTCATCTTGACAATGTCAAGGTGAGCTAAAAATCAACTGAGTCAAAACAACAACAAGCCAAAATCAGCGACGCAGATCGCAGCCGCGAGACCACTCTAAATACGCGCTCGCGCCCCTGCACAACCTCGGTGTGAGATTTCCCTCAACACTCACAGTGTCGCCGACCTTCGCCGAGATGCTTTTGATGAGGCCGGGCATGGGCGCGTTGATGACACGCGTCGTGTCAACCGTCGGTGTCTCCTTCATGTAGCGCAGGTAGTCGGCAGTCTTGTCATCGAGAACCTTGACCACAAACTGTCGGAAACATCGACACGACGACGGTTTTTTGCAGTCAAAATGTTTCGTCGCGCACAAATTTTTGTTGAATCACTTTCCTTTACTACATTGTCGCCACGCAGATTTTCTTTCGCATTTCTGTACATGTAACCTCTGCATGCATGCATAGAATTCCTTGTTCTACATGACGTAGTTGATTAAGGTGCATATTGTAAATTTAGAAAAAAAATATAAAATTTAGAAATACAAACGTTCTAACTGCCAGAATACCAGCGGACTAGATCCATTATGACTAAACCTCTGAACATTACACGACGATAATCTACCAGACTAGGTGTGACTGCAATCTACGAGTGAACTGGGTTTGGACCCAGCAGTAAGTCACTCCGCCTGTACACTTTCCCATACGGTTCGAATCATACTTCCCGCAGGATCGCAGGTCATTCACCGCGCGCCGGGTAACGAATCGGTCGGCTTCATAGCCAGCGGCACTTGATTGAATAATTTCATCGGATCTCTATAGTTCACATGCTAATAAAGATTATCTCAGTTAGATCCAAATTAAGTTAAAAATAACTTGCACTGACGATATTTTTGTCCATCTCTCGGATAGACTTCCTCAGGTCTGATGTTTTAGTCTCTTAGTCTCTAAACATCAGACCTGAGAAAGTCTATCCGAGAGATGGACAAAAATATCATCAGTGTAAGTTATTTTTAACTTAATTTGGATCTAACTGAGATCATCTTTATTAGCATGTGAACTATAGAGATCCGATGAAATTATTCAATCAAGTGCCGCTGGCTATGAAGCCGACCGATTCGTTACCCGGCGCGCGGTGAATGACCTTTGAAAGAATTTGGATCTAACTCAGATAATCTTTATTAGCGTGTGAAGTATAGAGATCCGATGAAATCATCTTATCTTATTTTTAACTTTATCAGCGGCACTTGTCGTGGTGTCGTTACCTGCGTGCCCTGGTACTGCAGCGTTATGTTTCCACCCATGTCCTTGTTTAGCAGCTGGAACGTCACCGGTTCACCGTCGACGTCCGGCGTGATGACGGTATCGGCGAGGCTGAAGTTGTTCGTCACCGTCACCTTCGCGCCGTCGTTGAACATCACCTGAAAGCAGGGAAAAAATAACTTTTTTTTCCACGGGAGCTCTTTTTCAAGTCTGTGGGAAAAATTGCTCTCGGCAAAAATTTTATTGGAGCTATTTTGAGCCTCACGGGAGCGATTTTCACGGAGGGGTTTGAAGAGCGAATCGCTCATCGCTCCCGTGTATTTTTTACCCTGCCTAAAAGTCACGCGAGTCACAGTCGAGCGTATGGCAACGCGCGGCGCGCTACGGACAAAATTGAAGTGACCCGTGTTTTGACCTTGACCGTGATATGGTGTTAATGTTACCGTGATATGGTTGACCGTGTGTTGTGTGGTTTGAAGTGACGTGTAAACTCGCTCGTAATTCAATATGCGCCGCACACGCGATGAAAGTCGTCAGGGTTAATGTTACGGTGTGGTGCGTCGTGTTCTCACAAGTATCGACTACACGTCTTTTAACTTTTATGCATTTGTCTGGTGGGTTAGAGACGTGCAAAATTTTCAACGGCTCACGTAGAATTCTTCCTTCGTCTTGTTCCAGCGCACGACAACGTCATTTTGATTATCTCCTCTCTGCACATTCAAGCATATGCTATCCGTTGTCATTGGCTCCATGGGAATTCTGCAAAGGTATGTTTCCATTTGAATTTGCCAGGAAGCTAGACCGTTTACACATAATTACAAGACTTTCTAAGCATGTAGTCAGAGAATTTACATGAAATATGATGAGATCAAATGACCTTTGATTTGAGTAACAACTTGTAAATAATGACCCCGCTATGTATATTCCAAATATCGAATTGCCTACTTTAAATAAACAAATAATAAATGCTTTATAATAATTCAGGTAAGCTCAAATAAATGCCCAACAAATATTGCTAACAGTCAACATTGGGTATAAACTATGTAACAACTTCCTAACAGGAATAACCATACCAATACAACAGAATTCGAAACATGATCCTAATTTCTAAGCCTAATCCTATTTCTTCAACCCTAACTCTAACCCTATAATCTATAACTGTTAGTAACACGTAAGAAATATGCCTGTTACAGAGTTTACAATTCTGTAACCCCCAACGTTTTAGAACCAGCATTTTCCTGTTTTGTACACACACGTGCAAGAGACCAGACAGTTCACTGTTAGTCACTTATGGTCATACAGAAAATTTGCTCTGAAAGCTCTGACAAGCGATAAAACAGTGATAAGCATTTAGCATGGTCACACAATTAAGTTGCGCCAGTATTATATTAACCATGCATATTAATTCCGCCTGGCTGATCGCTACTCACAGCTTCCAGATTTAATGAGGACATATGAACTAACTATCAGAACACAAAGACAATGAGAGAATTCAGAGAATTCAGAAGGGAAGGTCTTCATTTGTCAAGCTCATAATAAAGCCATTTAGATATTGCATCTCATCATCCCATCGTGGCATCATCACCCACGTTTATATGCTGAATCTCACTGTGCAGCAGTTTTTCGTCACATAAAGGTTCAATACTATCATATAAAATTACTTTCTTACAAGACATTGCATACTTATTTTTTACAATAGAGCCTGATATATAAGTTGGATTATCACCACGACCCAACAGAATGGGACCATATTTAAAAAAAAGCTAGAAATACGCCTTTTCATCCACTGATAGACCCTCGACCCATGACCTCACTGTTCCAACTCCTAACGTAGTTTTATTTTATGAAACTGGCCCTATATCCCTAAGCATGAACATTGCCATTGCTTTCTCATGTTATTGCTTCGTATCCCACAGCTTCATATCGCGATCGCAGGACGAGGCCACCGCTAATAACGTCGCACTACTTTGCGAAATGAAAAGCGCGACCAACAATGCTATCTCGATGATGTAAGTAAGATTAGACATCCGCAGCAGAAAACCTAGAGAAGAATTGAGCTGCTTGCAGATAGAGGGCAGCGTGCGTAATCGTCAACGCGTGTGCAGTATTAATCGTACGAGAAGTAGATAATAGGGAACTAGCTTCCCTATTATCTACTTCCGATCGTACCGCGACCGACTCTTCACGTTTTTTGCCCGCGCACTCGCGCAAGCAATTCGCTACTCACTGCACCGTCACAATCACGGACGTCTCGATGAGAGATGACGTGCGGGTTACAATGTGCAGAGAGAGAGAGAGAGAGAGAGAGAGAGAGAGAGAGAGAGAGAGAGATAGAGACGTAATATGAGCACATGGGCAGGCTCCGTGCAATCCCGTGGCAAACGAAGCAAAGATTAGAGAGTGCTTGCAGAGCCACGTTTTTCACACTCGCAAGCCTACAACACACGTGTCTAACACGTACTCGCCCGCAAACACAGACACCCACACACACACGAGATACCTTTCCGCGTTGTAAAAAGTAAACGATCGCAAATACTCTTTAACCCTGGTCGTGCACGCCACAGCGAACAGCTTGCGCTCTTCGGCTGTGGTTATCTGCTTGCCTGCGATAAACACAATGGCAGTGTGAAACCCCGCTGCTGACGCCAACCTCACTTCAATCAGGACAAGCTGGGGGGGGGGGACCTCCTCCTGCTAGTTCTGCTCGGTACACAGCCTGCTGGGGGTTTGGACAACAGTAAACACTTGCTGTGCACTGGGGTCACCTCAAAGATGGCTGGACCTGGAGGAAGGTCTGGAGATGCCGGGGGGAGGGGTCAGAGATGGCGGCTAGGGCGTGCGCCGGTCCGCGCGCGCGTTCCTGCTGCCGCTAGATCCCGTCAATACCTGCTCTGGTTGCTGAAATTTCTAGAACGAGCATCCGCCTTACACTTGATTATTGCCGCTAGCGCGCTCAGCTGTCTTGAGGCACACTCCGACAGCTGCGAACCTGCGAAATACAGGCAATAAAATCATGGAGGACGCGCGGGCGCGCACAGGGGGCGCGCCGCGGACGCCGCCGAGTCGAGTCGCCGTGGCGATCGTCGCCTGAAAAGAATCACGTGTTAAATTACTCCCGTACGAACGTATCCACTGCAAGCATCTCCAGGGGAAATCAAAATGGCAAGTCGGCGTACGGCACGCGCCATCCGTAGCCATCGCGCGTGAACGTGAATCTTTATAAAAGCTGCGCGTGACGCGATTAACTGTCCCCGACTCGGATGAATGAAAGACGAATACGTGTTCTGTACTCTTAACAAAAAATGCTCGTCAACAAACTACAGAAAACGTTCACCATCATGGGCAAATGAAACAACTTATGTCTGTTCATGATATATGATGTATCCACATGATATATATATATATATATATATATATATATATATATATATACGTTATGTATATTTAAATAGCACAGTAGTTATTGACGACAGCCCTTTACAGAGAGCACTCACCTTTAAATCCGTCTGGGTAAATCTCAGCCAAATACTTAGTGGTGATGTCTCCCTTGATAAACCTACTTTCCGTCATGATGTCACGCAAAAGTGGGATATTATGAGTCACTCCTAAACGCAAAGGGAGCAGACAGAAATCAGGTGAGTCGGCATCGTCGACTTACTAATTATAATTTTACTGACTTATACTTAACAGAAATGTAGGCTATATTACACAGGGGTTGCGAATCACACCTATTGTTGCTGGGTTATAATGGTACTCGCACACGCACACACGCACGCACGCACGCACGCACGCACGCACACACACCTAATTCATACCCAATTCAAACGTCACACATTACGTATACCTTTGATAACATACGAGTCGAGAGCCTCCACCATATTCTTCAGCACCTCATTGCGAGTTTCTCCGTACGTCACCAGCTACAGAACGACAATTTGGTTTGCATTTTAGTCTCGCCGACCGAATTAGAAGCTGATATTCCACAGTTCACAGTTTACAGTCTTAACGTGTTTACCAAACTGTACGATACGCATGACAAGAAACCAAGCATATAGTCGTGAGTTTAGTCACTCCGACCGCGCACCCACCTTGCAGATCATGGAGTCATAGTAAATACTGATTTCACTGCCCTCCCTGACACCACTGTCACAGCGAACCTGAAGTACAAAGCAAAGTAACATAGTCATACTGCCTGTCCTCACATGTCCCTCATTCGTACCACGTAAACGTGAAGTAGATAACGGCACAAATAAGCTACCGAGTGTGAGTTTGAAAAATAGTATGAGAACATGGTAAAACCAGCTGTAAAAAATTATTCAATTTCCAAAACATGCCAGTCTTCCATATATGTGCAGTAATTATGAGCCATAAACGTAAATTAATATGCACATATGTTTATATTACACGTACGGTCATTTCATAAATCATTTCCATCCGAGGATATTCAGCACTATCTACAGTTGTGTTAATATACTACCATGGTTGTGTGTTTTGACAACCTATAGGTCACGTTAAAAAGCACTGCTTACATTAGGGACATGAAGTGGCTCTATGTAGCTGATCAAACGGCCAACAGATGGCAGGCCAAAGTTCTTAAATGCATCCTGTAAACAAAACGGAATAAACAAACAAACAAAAAACAAATGCCTATGATATTATATACGTATGTATTTCACGATAGAAACCACCTGTGCAAAATAGAAATGTATGAAACTCTGTCGACAATTCATGAGAGTATTTAAACCATGACTCGTCATGATCAAAAAACGTGAACTCCCTTTTCCACCTCCCCACAGAGTACGCGGCAATTACATCGCAGCAAGCTAGTTTTCGTCAACGCCTAAACGTGATCCACTCCAGCTTAGCAGCCCCATTGTCGTCCCCAACAGGTGATTGACTAACCTCCCGTCCAACGGGTGTCGTCCCCAGTGGGTGGTTTAACAAGCCCCTCCCCCGCGCGCAGGTGGTTTAACAAGCCCCTCCCCCCGCGCGGGTGGTTTAACAAGCCCCTCCCCCCCGCGCGCGGGTGGTTTAACAAGCCCCTCCCCCCGCGCGCGGGTGGTTTAACAAGTCTCCGCCCCCTCCCCTCCTCCTTCGTCGGCGGGCAGCATGCGTAGGGAGGCTCACCTCTGCGTAGACGCGCGACTCGAGGGCCCAGCCTCGGATGCCGATGTCGCTCTGCGTGAAGTTGAGCGGGTGTCCGTAGGCGACGCGGATCATCTGCTGCACGAGGTCGAGGCCCGTGATCGCCTCCGTGATCGGATGCTCCACCTGGTACATGCGAGCAGAGAGAGGAGCGGCGTGAGATGTGCGCAGAGAGAGGGGCGGTGTGACAGTTGCGCAGAGCGGGGCGGCGTGAGAGTCGCACAGAGAGAGGGGCGGCGTGAGAGTCGCACAGAGAGAAGTGCGGCAGACACCCGCACGACAGAAGCAACGGTCGTCAGTCACACTATCGTTGTTATCGTCACGATATCAGATGACAT
>NW_014577213.1:219917-223567 GCF_000485595.1 Priapulus caudatus | reverse complement strand
AGAACCCGCGGCGGCAGGATGGGTGCGCAAGGAGAGAGGGGCGGGTGGTGACAACGTTGGCGCCAGAAGCTGCGCGGCGTGAGAGTCGCACAGAGAGAGGGGCGGCGTGAGGAGTAGCAGCGAGCAGCAGCAGGCGGCGGCGTGAATATGTGCTGCAGGGCAGAGGCGGGCGTGGTGTGACCACGTTGGCGCAGCAGCGACGGAGCGGCGTGAGAAGATCGGGCACAGACAACGAGGGGCGGCGTGAGATGTGCGCAGAGAGAGGGGCGGTGTGAGGTCGCGCAGTGTCGCACAGAGAGAAGTGCGGCAGACACCCGCACGACAGAAGCAACGGTCGTCAGTCACACTATCGTTGTTATCGTCACGATATCAGATGACATCAACACATCAGATGCCAGCTGCACTGTCATCGTCGCAACATCACATGACAATAATGCATCAAATGTCATCATCACTGTCGTTGCTGTCGTTGTCGTTGCGATAACAAATGACATCAACACATCAGATGTCAGTCACACTGTTGTCTTCGTCGTCATCGCCACGATATCATGTGTCGTCAACCAGTCACACGTGTGCATCTAGTGAGGCGTATACGCTCATAAAGATGTCAACACGGTCCAGTTTTACAAACGAATGTGAAACTTTGCACATGCATAAAATCCCCACGAACCAAACCAGTAGGTTTCGTGCAGAAAGGCATAAGTTTGTGTACATGTGAAACCTTTGAGAATCGCACCAGGATATTGCATGCAACAGCAAAGTTTTGTATGCACATGAAAAAAATCTTCAAGAATTAGAGCAGCGTGTAGGCAAACCTTGGCATCTGTAACACAAAATTGCGTGATATGCCTTACTACCCCGCGTAGCACTCGTCTCGTGACAACGCGCGGACACCTGTTGTCGTCGCCGCGGCAACACATACCTGAAGACGTGTGTTCATCTCCAGGAAGTAGAAGTTCTTCTGCGAGTCGACGAGGAATTCGACGGTGCCGGCGGAGTCGTAGCCGACGGCCCGGGAGAGCTGCACCGCCTCTTCTCCCATGCGCACGCGCATCTCAGGATCCACGAACGTGCTGCAGCGACACGCAATGTCAAGCACCCACTGACACCACCATCCCACTACACAACATGCGGGAGGCGAGCTACAACTTGCCGCTCTGGTTTTGTCGACGTTTGGAAATCGGTGTTTATTTATTCTACGCTATTTTTTCGGTTTAAAATCTATGAAAAATCACTACTAAATTTCCGAATGAGAAATAATTGTTCTCCTTTTTTTTAATCATTTTGTTCTCCTTTATTCCTTTTTTTTTTATAAAATAATTTTCTGTACTGACAAGATTATTAGTGATTTCTTTTCTACTTAACCACATTTACATAAACAGTTGCTTTACAATACAGAATGTTAGTAAATATTTTGAGGCAAATCGTACACACCAACAAGCGAATTCGCTCAATTTATGAGCTATTACCTAGGAGCCTCTTCTATGACTTTCTGATTTCGCCTCTGTATAGAGCACTCTCTCTCATTTAGGTACACGTAGTTGCCATGCTTGTCACCGATGATCTAAAAACACACGCGAGAGACTACAGAGTGACCAACAGTTTACCAACTCAGCAACTGCGACCTTCATGTTAACCTTGAGAACGAAGGACACTCTCTTGGTTAACATGCGAGGCGGTTCTTAATTTAAACATTGCACTACTTATTCAGGGATGAGATAATAATGCTTTTTAATAGCATTACTACTATGTATTACCACTCGCCTACATTACAATGATAAATATTATTACTACTTTGACAGGAAGACACTGAAACTTCGAAGTGCTAGTCATAAACCAAGCATCATAATGCTGTGAACATCACATATACTACTCAACACTATTGCATTTATCAGATTTTTTATGTCGTCAGTACATGTATTAATTTGTATCTGAATTACATGCAATAAAGATTTAATAATAATAATAATAATAATATTCAACTCATTTTGCCGACATTGGCTTCTATACGCCGGGACAAGAAGAATCTCCAAATGATGTAACCAGCATTCTCATGCCCACCTGCATTTCTATGTGCCTGGGGTTGTCCACAAACTTCTCTACTAGCAGACGGTCATCTCCAAAGCTGGACGCGGCCTCCTGAGATGAGAGGCGAAAACCGGTCCTGAAACACGCAGAAATCAAATAAAACACATAAGTAAAACACATAGTCAGCATCGCGTTCAATAGCAAAGCACTTTTTCTACACGCACCCACACGCATGCCCCAGCAGTGCAAATTTCGCTCTGGCCAAAATCCGAAACATGTTGTTCTGCATGATTTTGTTGTTTATCTAGTTTGCCTATATATGTGTAGTTTTATCAATATCGCATGATATACATTGATACACAATGATATGCAATGATGGGGTTGTAGAGGTATAACATAACATACAAACATGCAATGGGTAAACAAACATATATATGCTGAGCACCAATCACACGAGGCCATTCGATTAACCGACCTATCCACCTAGCATGACTGACAGGCAGGTCTCACCAATCAGTGAACCAAACAAATCTAACCAACCAAACAAACATGTGCCACAACATCAGCATCATGGCATGCCCCACATGCAAACTGAATCAGCTTGACATCGACCTATCAACAGTATTCAAGGTCGGCGAGGCAGGCAGGCTTGCAGGCAGGCAGACAGACAGTCAGGTATAGACAGACAGACAGGCAGACAGGCAACCAGGCAGGCAGTCAGGTATAGACAGACAGAGAGGCAGACAGGCAACCAGGCGGGCAGGCAGGCTTGTAGGCAGGCAGACAGTCAGGTATAGACAGGCAGACAGGCAAGCAGGCAGTCAGGCAGGCAGGCAGGCGGTCAGGCAGTCAGGCAGGCGGTCAGGCAGGCGGTCAGGCAGGCTTGCAGGCAGGCAGACAGTCAGGTATAGACAGACAGACAGGTAGACAGGCAGACAGGCAAGCAGGCACTCAGGCAGTCAGGCAGGCAGTCAGGCGGTCAGGCAGGTAGGCAGGTGTAGACAGGCAGGCAGGCAGACAGGCGGTCAGGCAGGCAGGCAGGCAGGCAGGCAGGCAGACAGGCAGGTATAGACAGGCAGGCAGGCAGGCAGGCAGGTATAGACAGGCAGACAGGCAGGCAGGCAGGTATAGACAGGCAGGCAGGCAGGCAGGCAGACAGGCAGGCAGGCAGGCAGGTATAGACAGGCAGACAGACAGGCAGACAGGCAGGCAGGCGGTCAGGCAGGTAGGCAGGTGTAGACAGGCGGTCAGGCAGGCAGGCAGGCAGGCAGGCAGGCAGGAGTAGACAGGCAGATGTAGACAGGCAGGCAGGCAGGCAGGCAGGCATGTGTAGACAGGCAGGCAGGCAGGAAAGCAAGCAGGCAGGCAAGCAAGCAGGCAGGCAGGCAGGAGTAGACAGGCAGATGTAGACAGGCAGGCAGGCAGGCAGGCAGGCAGGCAGGCAGGCAAGCAAGCAAGCAGGCAGGCAGGCAAGCAGGCAGGCAGGTGTAGACAGGCAGGTGTAGACAGGCAGGCAGGCAGGGGGTCAGGCAGGCAGGCAGGCGGTCAGGCAGGCAGGCAAGCAGGCAGGCAGGCAAGCAAGCAGGCAGGCAGGTGTAGACAGGAAAGCAGGCAAGCAGGTG
>NW_014577213.1:208232-219064 GCF_000485595.1 Priapulus caudatus | reverse complement strand
GCAGGCAGAGAGACAGGGAGACAGGCAGACAGGCAGGCAGGCAGGCAGGCAGGCAGGCAGGCAGACAGGCAGGTAGGCAGGCAGACAGGCAGGCAGGCAGGCAGGCAGGCAGGCAGGCGTTTGAGTCGTCTCACCTTGCGTCCTTGTCGTTCCACGCAATCCTCATGCCCTTGCCTCCGCCGCCGGCCGACGCCTTGATCATGACGGGGTAGCCAACTTCGTTGGAGATCTTCACACAGTCTTCCTCGTCCTTAACAACGCCGTCGTAGCCGGGGATCGTGCTCACCTTCGCCGCGAGGGCGATCTTCTTGCTTTCGATCTTGTCTCCCATCGAGCTAATTGCCTTGCTATTTGGCCCGATAAATGTCACACCCATCTCCGTCTGCAAATTACAATGTTCAAACGTATTAAATTGGAGTAAAAAAGGTGTTTTTTAAATATATTTCTTATCAAACATTCATTTTTTTTCACTCATTCTCAGTCTTCAAACTAAATGTTCGCTGTGATTTGTTGTTTTTTTATAAGAAATTTAGATTTGATTTAAACTTACCAGTTCCCTTGCAAATTCTGTGTTTTCTGACAGAAACCCATAACCTGGATGAACCTGAAATAATTATACGATAAATGATTACTAATATTATATAACATAAAGTTATATAGCACAATCCTCATACTATCATACATTCATTCTGGGTAATGTTCGTGGGAAGTAAAATCCATACAACTCTCAATTACTTCTCGCAAGATATATAAACACAGCTGTTACTTCACAGATGCTATAATAGTCATTACTAATTCTACATTCACACTCTTAGCAATGAATTGTAAATCCACAACCATAAGTCTCACCAATCATTACTTCAGAAATGCCTTCACAATTGGGTCTACTCTTCCAACCAATATATTTCCCGCACTCTTTTGCAACGTTAATTGGCTAGTTACGACTACACAATTTTTGCTGAGACGCCCCATGAGGGCTAGCGTGCTTACGGCCTGCGCATCTGTTGACTTGACAGCCTCAAGAATGGCGTCCATGTTCAGGTAGCTTTTATTCGTTGGTGGAGGCCCAACGCAAACAGACTCATCTGCCATCTTTGTGTGCAGCTATAAAACAGGAATGTGAAAACTACATATCCATGCCCAAACACATATAATCCTGAGCCTATAGAAATTTTACCCTGAATAAATGAATATTGTGCAGATAAAATAAATAACAACACTTGTGTCACCAGCTGATCTAGTAATTTAACATTCATGACGCTGTTTTTATAATTAGCAACAGTAATTTAGTTATTTACGAACTGTATAGTTGAACTATAACTATGTCACCGTAAAACACAACATGAATTCCATACATTTAGACTATAAGCAGGTTAGTTTACAATATAATGTGAATTCTACATTTCAGAAAAAAAACTGGTTATATAAAATATGGTCCATTGAATCTCCGCACGACTATCACGGTTAACAATTGGTTTCACCTATCACGCACAAAACTTTCAGTTCTTGATACCAAGACAAGAAACATGATTTTTGAAACATCTGGGCAATCCAACAATAAACGTGGTATAATAAAACTATATATGAATACTACTACCACAAAATGCAGATTAACATACTGATAGTCCATCTGCTTCACTGTACACAGCCACTGTCTTGATTCCCATCTGCTTGGCTGTCTTTATAACTCTGCAGGCAATCTCACCTCGATTCGCTATCAGGATCTTGTCAAATTTCTGAAAACGAATCAAACATTTAACAACATGCGCACTGCACTGATGGCTCTTACAAATACATGGGAAATACCAAAGCTACTTCTCATATAAATAGCTGGCAATAATCATGGGAGATTTCAGTGTCTAACATATTATTATTAAAGAAAAAGACTAAAAACAAATAAGGAAAAATACACAAGTTTCACATTGTGTCTAATTTGAGACATAATATGATTAATAACTTGAGTCTGGTACAACATTACAGGAAAGTGTGTGTGCATGCCTAAACATGGGTTGATCAGGCCACCCTTAAAAAATAGTTTGTTTCCCCTTTACCTATACTCGACTCTCAGGGTACCGAGTAGGTAGGTAGGTAAAAAATCTTTTTTATCTTGTTTTGACAAGATGTGTGTATGTATATTTTATATTCTGTTTTGTGTATATTATGTTTTTGCGGAACAAATTTGATTTTTTTTTAGCGAAACAAATTAATTTTTGTTTTGTTTTAATCGGCTAATAAAATGTGTCATGTAGCGGCATTTTGGCGAGTCGGTCGCTAAAGGAGAAACGAGCAATATTTTATCTTAGGCCTCATCTGTACTCACCGTACCTGTATGTCATTATGTCCATATGCTGATTTTCCAGAGTTATTACTTTATCTAGTAAAACTGTGGGCCCTATATAATCCTATAAGTCTACTGTCTGCGGCTTCCAGGAAGAAACACCACATGTAACTAGAAAGGGCAGTTGTCGCCAACTACATCTATCCCCCGTGTTCTCCCCAAGATGTGTAAGTATATGGAAGTTTGGATCACGCTAGGTCAATGTGGGGCCGAGTTAGAGAGCCAGAAGGAAAATATGACAAGGCTCAAGGGTAAAGGCTCGAATAAAGGTCACAGTGACTGGTTTTGGTACGCCTGCTCTCACCTTCTCGCCCCAAGATGTGTAAGTATAGCATAGTTTGGTAGCACTAAGTCAATTAGCCGGCCCGCAGTTATAGCAGCGAAGAAAATGATCAAGGTCAAGGGAAAGCGCAAATAAAAGTCGCAAGCTGACCTGGTTTTGGTACGCGACACACCTTCTCCCAGAGAATGTGTAAGTATACCAAGTTTGTAGCGCTAGGTCAATTAGGGCTTCGATTATAGAGCGGAATAGGAATAGATCAAGGTCAAGGTAAAAGGTCAAATAAAGTCGCAGTGACCTGCGTTTGCCGTACGCGACACACCTTCTCCCAAGATGTGAAGTATACAAGTATTGCTAGCGCTAGAGTCAATTAGGGGCCGATGTTTATAGACCAGAAGCGAACATATTGATCAAGCGTTCAAGTGCAAGGGTCAAACCAAAAGGTCGTATGGCATCTGGTTTTGTCGTAGCGCAGGTCAATTAGGGCCGGAGTCTAGAGAGCCAGAGGAAATGATGATCAAGGTCAGGCTAAACGTCGAATAAGGTCGCACCAGTGGACCTGGTTTTGGTACTCGCTGCTCACTCTCCCAAGATGTGTAAGTATACAGAGTTTGCCGCTATGCGTAGGTCAATTAGAGGGCGAGTTAGAGAGCGGAAGGAATATGATCAAGGTCAAAGTAAAGTCAAAGTAAGGTCGCAGTGACCCTGGTTGTGGCGTATGCTGCTCACCTTCTCCCCAAGATGTGTAAGTATACCAAGTTTGGTAGCGCTAGGTCAATTAGGGGTCGAGTTATAGAGCAGAAGGGAAATTGTCTGCGGCGGAATAATTACTCTAGTATGAGGTACATCTGTACAGGGAAATTACAGAAAATAGAGGGCCATTGACTTACGTACATTAGACTATCAAAGCACACCAACCTACGATCACGCTTAGCATATTTGCTCAACCGTGGCTTTAATATTTCACATTAATTAATATTAATTATAAGTAATATTAATAATATGCACATTTCTCTTTCGAAGCCGGCACATGGCGATTGTCACTGAACAACATACCTTTTCTCCATCATTGATTGGATCCAGAGTATAAAACTTTGGATCATAATCCACGGCACTAATGCCATACCAAGCTGTCGGTATGATCCTCGTAGCTGTAGGCTGAAACACAGAACGCACATAGACATGTAATAGACCTATATATCATCATTGATATTATCACAGCACATGAATGAGTACTTGTTTCAGTACTGTCTAGAAGATTGCTTCTAAGTCTATTTATAATCCTACTGTGACAATCCACAGGGCCATGATATATTGTTTAGTTTATCTATTGTTAGTTATACTAGTGAAATTTTCACTTGAAGGGATACTACACCCTAGAATTTTAGGGCATATTATGATAGTAAGTGCATAAATAATAGTATATACCTACAAATTTCTATAATCATGTATTCACATTTGTCATAAAACAACAGTGAGTTTCAAAATCTTTATTTTCGCAGCAGAGCGGCAAAAGTAAACGCTGTTTGAAACATTCGACCCGACACTTTCACTTTGTAGTCTAAAAGCTTTTAATGAACGTATTCCTGAGCTTTTTCTATCACACATATATAGGCAAGTACAAATGTGCAATGTTAAAATAATTCAGTTTTGCCTGATTTTACGTTTGCCTTGAAATTTCGAGGGAAGGCACCTTTAATGTTCTGTGATGTTGAATCACAAGTACATATTTAACAAAAAGAACATGTCGTAGTTTGGGAAAAATGTTGTCCAAGACATTGCCCATATGATTTGGCCAAGACATGTGTTAGTTTTAATTGAGACATTTACACTTAAAATGTCTAACCTAAACTGAACACTCACACGCATACGCAGGGGTAGAAATTAACTTTTGAACAAGGGAGTCCAACCCTACGTTCAACCCGACCCTCAAAAAGAGGGAGTCCGCAGCAAAATGAGGAAGCCTGCACTCTGAGGTTCAAAATTAAAGATATTAACAATAACGCATGTGCTTATTTTTAAGATTCATGCAGTTGCTGCCAAATTTTCTTCGGACATTAGCTGAACAAATACAGTAATTCTGCGAGGCCGTGCTCCGGAACGAACTAGTTAGTATGGCAGAATTTTCAGGGAGTCACACAGACTCCTGCATATGTCAAATCAGGGAGTCCGAAAGTAAATCAGGGCGTATTTGACTCCGGACTCCCGTTAATTTCGCACCCTGCATACGTATACGCACACGCACACGCACCCGCACACACGATCAGTACACATGTATACAAATTGTGCAAGCGTCACAAACGTCAGTTACTTTTTCTGATGTCTAATTTTGAATTGCATTTACCAGTCGAGTTTCACGCTATTTCTAAGCACTACCAAACGAAGTAGCAGATCTATGCTGTAGATCAGCTGTCTTTGCTATGAGAGAACTTCGCCCCAATATAGACCGGGCTGACCCTGACTGGTTGGCAACATGGCATGCAGCCGTGAAGAAGCGGTGTATTGACTTCAACTGTGTTGCTATATTTGTCACCATGTATCAAGTGTGAGCTGTTAGCCTCTTGCACAAAAATGTCAGCACCATATAATTATTTGCTCATGACTTGCACAGAAACCTTGTCCCATACATACTTACATGAGCACAAGACATGTAGTAGGGTAATATCAGGAGTAGATGAAGAGTCTTCATCTACTCCTGGTAATATAATAATAATATTATTTATTGATTTATATTGCGCACGTTACATGCAGATATGTTCACGTGCGCATTACAAAAGCTGATTATAAAACAGCGGACTGCGTCACTGTAAAACAGATACTTAAATTACGACAATCCTGTAACAATTCCTGATTATAAATAGCGGACTGCAACATTGTAAAATATAGATCCTAAAAACGACAATAATACACCATTTTCGATAAAATAGAACTCAAATCAAATGTACACCTAAAATATAATGTCTATGTGTAAAATGCAATGTTAAATAGATGAGTTTTGACTAGGCGTTTAAAAGATTCCAGCGACTTTTCACATCGAATATGACAAGGTAGCTTATTCCATAATTTTGGGGCAGCTGATGAGAAAGCTCGATCGCCAAGTGTAGCCAACGTTTTTACAGCTGGAGGCTCAATTAACATGTGGTTACCAGAGTGCAGACTGTACCGATTAGGTCTCTTTAATGTGACTAATTCTCTGATATACTCTGGTGACAATTGACATACAATGTAATGCCTTAAAATTGATGAGTAGTATTTTAAACTCTATACGGAAATAGACTGGCAGCCAATGCAAATGATATAAAACAGGTGATATATGATCAAACTTGGATACATTGCATATAAGCCGAGCAGCTGCATTTTGGACTCGCTGTAACTTATTCAGTTGTACCTGGGGCAGCCCATAAAGTAAACTATTGCAGCAATCAACACGACTAGTAATGAACGCGTGAATTAGAATTTTTGTTGATTCCGTAGAAAGAAACTTTCGGATTCCTCTAATATTATGAAGATGGAAAAATGAAGTACTGCAGAGTTTAGAAACATGAGTCTCCATCGTTAGCCGCGAATCAAACCAGCAACCCAAGTTTCTGGTCACGGATACTGGCGAAATTTTAACAACTCCCGACAGTATATGACAATGCTCCACTTTGCAAGTTGCTGCGCGGTACCTATGATGAGGATTCCGTCTTGTCGTCGTTCAACATTAGCGATCACGCAAGCATCCAGATCACGGATATGCTTTATACAGGTTTCACCCAGAGACAGCCTTTCTGCGGCATGCCCAGCAGAATTCGATGAAGGATAGGTACAGTTGCGAGTCATCACCAAGCATAGGATTCGGGAGATAGCTCAAATATTCGAAAAATTTCGACGCATATATGTTGAGAGAAGGGCCCCAGGCATAGCCTGTGGAACACCCCACTTGCAGCGAAGCGTCTGATAAATGCCCATATTGACACCGCGCTAGTAGATCTGTGTGAAAATAGGATGAAAACCAGTCAAGCTGCTTTGCCCGTAATGCAATCCTAACGAAGCTCTCTGAGTAAAATATCATGATCGACAGTACGAGGCAGCACTGAGAGTCCAAAGCACAAGTTTTAGTAACTTGTGGTTGTTCATGTTCATTAATTATGTCGTTCTTAACTGTTAATAACAGGGCCGTTTCAGTGCTTGTTTGTTCCACGCTATTAGCCATGATCGGCGAACAGTCCATCACGGTCATGTGATTGGTAATTTGATCAAATACTATTTTCTCCGTCAGTTATAGGACACCATAGGGTAGATGCTGATTGGGCTGCGTAATTTTAAACAAACAAGGCGTCAGCCCACGTTTGTTTCAAAAGGGTATACGGAGTGCTTCTTCCGTCCTCAGAAAATGTAGCTGTATCAAAGAACAGTTTGACCATATTAGTTAAGCAGGTAATAGGCTCGGTCAATGCAATTGATAATAATGGGAGTTGGCATTGGATCCAACGCCGCAAGGGTCTTTTTTGATGAATTGTCTTATAAATTGTTAACTTGTTTCGGCGCAGTTAGCTGAAACTCCCGAATACACCCAAACTGCGACAGGTGCGTACGTTTCGGTTAGTTCCACATGCTGTATGCTTGGCTGCTGCCGAGCGTTGTCTGGTATGTCAATAAATCTTTTGACAAAGAAAGTGCCGCATATCTAGTATGCATGTAAGGGTAATGACAGATCATACTTCAGAATAATAAACGCACAAAATCATATTATTTATAATATGGCGTATAGTAATTAAAAAAAAAAAAAAAAAAAAAAAAAAAAAAAAAAAAAAAAAAAAAAAAAAAAAAAAAAAAAAAAAAAAAAAAAAAAAAAAAAAAAAAAATTTTTAAAAAAAAAAAAATTTTTTTTTTTTTTTTTTTAAAAAAAATAAAAAAAAAAATTTAAAAAATAAAAAAAAAAAAAAAAAAAAAAAAAAAAAAAAAAATAAAAAAAAAAAAAAAAAACAGAATAAAAAAAAAAAAAAAAAAAAAAAAAAATTACTCAGGGATTCTCCAAGAGCACTTATGCCCGCCAGTGCTATCGTCGAGCCCCCCATCCTAAAAGCACCCGCCAACTCTAGCCCGACCAGGCTTGTGTCTTCTTCGACAGATTGTCTATACAAGGGGCCTAGGTATCTAACGCCTAGCAATACCGTTTCTTGAGCTACCATGCTGTATGCTGGTGTATACACAATGAGTAAGTTCAAAGCGAATGTTTCACGTGACGTCAATAGACCATGGTACGTGTATATGTTGATGGTTGCTGGGTTGCCAGAAGGCAAAGCGTGCCTGCTTGAATTACAGGAGTGAAATAACCACAATGTTCTGATAGAAAGCAAAAAAAAAAAAAACACCGCTGTTTATGTAGTGGCACGTAAACACGTGGTGCTTGCGTGTTCTGGCGTGCGGTGCGGTACGTACACATGCCGTTGCATGGTCGCTTGCGTGTGTGCGTCTGCCGTGCGTGCGGTGTGCACGTTACACGTTTCGTACGTATTGGTGCACGTACACGTGCGTGCGTGGTGCTTGCACGTACACGTGCGGTGTGCTGCGTGTTGTGTGTTTTCTTTATATTTCGTTTTTTATTTCTGCTCGTGCGTGTGCAGGCTACAGCGGGTGTGTGCATGAGTGCGTTGTGCGTACGTGGTGTGTGTACAGGTACACGTTTCGTGCGGCGTGCATGCATGTGCACGTAGCACTGCGTGCGTGCGCGTGGGCCGTGGTGCACGTACACTCGCGTGCATGCAAATGCCGTGCGCTGCGTGTGTATGTAAACGTGGCTGCGATTGCGTGCGTACACGGCGTGCCTGTGTGCGTGTGCACGTAACACCGTGCTTGTGCGGTGTGCATAGTACACGTGCGTGCGTGCCGTGTGTCTGAGTGCGTGCGGTGTATTCACGTACACGTGCCGTGCTGTGCGTGCAGGCTACACTGAGTTGCGTGCGTGTTGCACGTACAGCGTGCACTGCTACACGTGCGTGCTGTTGCGTGCGCTGTGCACGTGTACACCTGCGTGCGTGCGCACGTAACAACCTGGCGTGCATGCGTGCTAATGCCGGGCGTGCGTTGGATGTACACCGTGCCGCGCGTACTAAATAAAAACCATATGCCCACGTACACATGCTGCATGAATTCCGTGCTCCGCGCTTCCCGTGTGGCGTAGGCTATGCTCACGTAGACGTATACCGTAACCATGTATATATATGTGATGCACGTACACGTCTGTAGCGTGCCGTGTGTGCGTGCGCGTGATGTGCACGTATGACGGTGTGCGGCGTGCGCGTAGTGTGCACGTAGACGTGCCGTGCGTGCTGACGTGCGTTGCACGCTTACTCACGTACGTTGCGTGCGTGCGTAGCGTGCTGGCACGCTACACGTGCGTGCATGACGTGAGATGCATGCGTGTGGCACGTACACGGGCGTGCGTGCGTCACGTGTGTACCTACACATGGCGTGCATGCCGTGCGTGTGCTACGTACTGGTGCGTACATGCTGTGCCTGTGCACAGGTTCACGTGCTGCTGTTGGCCAGCTGTCCGTGCGTGGTCTGCAGGCTACACGTTCGTGCGTGCTGGTTGCGGTGCCGTGCGCACGTACACGGTGCGTGCATGAGTGGTGTGCGTGCGGCCGTGTGACGTACACGCTGCGGGCTGATGGCGTTGGGTGCGTCCGTTGCTGTGGCACGTAGCACGATGCATGCGTGCGATGTGCTGAGCGTGTGCATGTGCACGTAGACTGCGTTGCCCGTGCCGTGCTGCGTGTGCACGTACACGTGATGAATGCGTGCGTGCTGCGTGTGCACGTACACGTGTGTGCATAGAGTGCATGTGAGTGCGTGTGAACTTAGCACGTTCGTGCATGCGTTGACCGTGCGTTCCGTTGGTCTGCACGTACACGCTGCGTGCGTGCGTGCGTACGTACACGTGCGTGCATGAGTGTGTGCGTGCGCACGTACATGTGCGTGCGTGCGTGCGTACGTACACGTGCGTGCATGAGTGTGTGCGTGCGCACGTACATGTGCGTGCGTGCGTGCGTACGTACACGTGCGTGCATGAGTGTGTGCGTGCGCACGTACATGTGCGTGCGTGCGTGCGTACGTAGACGTGCGTGCGTGCGTGCGTCTGTATCGAACAATATCACGCATCTGCTTGCTGCCAACCGTTAAACTGCGCATGTGCGGCGCCGCATATGACGTCAATGTTTATAAACATGAAACATAGCAGCCGTATCTTAATGTCTCGAAGCTATGGGTACGGCAGTCCCACACACAAGTACAAACAGTCACCCTATCCCTATCCCATCCCCATCTTATATTACGCGTGTTATAGTACCCAATTAATCTATGGTGTATAACCTTTTGCTTTCAATATTTTGCATCTGAACTGACAATCAATCCCAACCAACTTATGTAGGCTAGCTGGAACAATAGCCGAGTGTTTTCTAGCTCATCTCTCATAAATATAGCTGCGTTCACACGATAGACACGGCCTCGCTGGTTCCGTAGTTATCTGGTGCTGAATTCGGCTGAAATACCGTGCTAAGACAACCCGGAGCGTTCACACGAGAATCGAGGCTTAGCTGGCTAGGTTACGTATAATATAGACTGGTACCCGGTCGACAGTTCCACACGCTACACTAACGTCGTGTAGCGAACGGGTACCAGTCTAGGTAAGCGCACTAGTTTTGCAATTCGAAATTGCGTTCACATGACAGACAATACGAGGCCAGCGTGGTGCCGAATATACGCGGCTTATTCAGTACCGTACTGAAATACGCGGCTTACTCGGCGCGGAATGTGATTCGTTTGTTGATGCAGCCATTTTGCGAGCAGTAACCAAAGCACACTTGTGTGCTTCGCTGTGATTGGCTGGTCACCCTCACTGCTAAGCCAATCAGCAGAGAGCTCTTTTGAACATTTCACAAATGCGCTTAAGTTAGTCAAAAACTACATTTCATGAGGAACAGGCTGAAGCTATGGCTACACGACGAACCTTAACTCGAGTTAAGCGTCTACACGGGGCCTTAACTCGAGTTAGCGTTAACTCGAGTTAGCTTAACCTCCACGGTAGGCGGCAGCACTAGTACGATGTACGTACACACGCACGCACGCACGCGTACTTGCACACGCACGCACACACTCATGCACGCACGTGTACGTGCACACGCACGCACACACGTGTACGTGCACACGCATGCACGCACGCACGCACGC
>NW_014577213.1:195356-205487 GCF_000485595.1 Priapulus caudatus | reverse complement strand
TGAAAAATGTAGGCAAACGCTCGCAGTAATGGTTTATCCTCCGCACGTAGTGTAGCGAACGTATTGTTTTCGCGCCGTTTGTGTTTGCGTGTGCGTGTTGTGTTACGTGTGTGTGGTGTGTGTGTGGGTGTGTGTGTGTGTACGTGTGCATGTCGCATGTGCGTGTGTTGTTGTGTCTGTCTGCTCGATATTTTTGAAACCGTTAGAGTAGAAACTTCAAACTTGGTCCTGAGGTGGACCTTAGGGCAGTGGAACCCTATTGATTTCGAGAGCCTTTCACCCAAGGTCAAGGTCACAGCGTTCACATTTGATGAATGGATAGATAGATAGATATATAATATATATTAGATATATTAAGATCGATAGATAGGTAGATAGATAGATAGAAGAATAAAAAGTAGATGATTGATCTATAGATATCGCACGAGTGCTACGTGCAGGTGGGGAGGACTTGATTCCACAGCCACGCGTGGCCCTGGCGAATCCACTGCAAGTATACGAAGACTACTGTATCCCTTAGCCTGTTTTGGTGTTGTAAGTCTACAGCCAGTGCACCTAGCGGAAGTGAACTGAATCGTGCATGTTTTCAGCGAGATTTTGCATTAGAATTTTCTAAAGTTTTTTTTAAACATGAACCAATAAATAACAAAACGCAAAGTGTTAGAAGCGAACCTGATGCTAGGAATGAAGCACGAAATTTTTCAGCCGGATTCGTGCCAGCCGCCTGCAGTCATGCAGAACAAACAGAACAAACTACTCAAATATTATATAGATTACCTAAATGCTATTTAACCGAACGATATTCATTTTAGGGCAAATTTATCCATATTATAACTGAAACTATATGATCGTTTATAAGATATTACAATCCTTTTCCTTTTAAATGAATAAATAAGAAACACCCTCGGTCTTAGCCCTGCGGAAAGTGTTTTGCGCAACTTTATAGATCGTGCGCCCTTGACGTGCCCACCATCTTGTAATCAAACTGTAGTCGTTAGTTTTAAAACATTTAAAAAAAATATTTCTATTGGTAATTGAACCATGAAACTTTTTATGTAGCATAATTATAACCTAAATTAGCTGAACCGTTACACACTAATGTCATCACATTTTCAGTGAAGGTGCAAGTTGTTAAATGGTGTTTGACTTTGATAAGGGTTGTTACACTTACAGTTATAATATCTGCATCTCCTAATAAAATTGGTAATTTGTTATAACAGCATACCAATAACATCACACACCTCCACCTGTAATTTGTAAGACAAAGCCATACTTGTAGTCACTAGAATAGGCAATAGAAACACAAAACATTTCAAGGGTGCCACATAGGCTATAGTGTTCAGTGGCGGATCCAGGATTTCAAGGGGGGTGAAAAAAAGGGGGTATGGGGGTCCTCCCCCAAAAATTTTTGAAAATGTAGATCGCACGAGATGGTATTTGAGGCGCTTTTGAGAACATATAATATATACAGCCTTCATTCTGACTACGACAATTCTCTTTTTAGTAGAACAATTCTTGCGCTTGCAGTGCGGCATTGATTTCTGTACAGGGGGGGGGGGGCAGGGGTGACCACCGCTGGGACGAGGGCGACAGCAAAACTCTTTCTTGGAATTGTAAACAAAACTGCAAAACGGTTGTAACCTGCTTTGTCACTCAATTATATATTTTAACCCATGCATCAGGTGCTGTTTTGTACAGCCGCGGGACTATATTATACTTGGCAATAATTAATTGGTATATGTGTAAAAATCATGTTAGTCCAACAGAGGGGGGTAGCTAGCCACCCAATCCACCCCCTGGATCCGCCACTGGTGTTAGGATTAGGTTATAGTGATAGGGTTGGGTTACAACGTTGGATAATTGTAATGTAGTTAGAGTTGAGTTATAGGATCACTAATAGGGTTAACGCCTACTCCCTAACCCTAACCCTAACCCTATATTAGGGTTAGGGTTATCAACGGGCAAATTATTTAAAAGACGATTTCAATTTTGGATAAATAAAGGTGAATTCATGCTTAAAGTAAACAACAATATCTAGGCTTATCTAATAATCTATACAATCGGTGAATAAGTCCTTAGGGTAAAACTGATCCATTATTTGTCTACGTCATTACAGTTAGATCTATTTAAAATTTAAATGATATTTTTTAAATTTAAATTGACTTCTCATCCCATTGCTGGCACATGTCATGGACATCACTAGCGCACCCGGGGGGCCGTTGTCAGAAACATCGTAAAGCTAATGCTAATGTTAATGCTAAGATAACACGTATGACTATGTTAAAGTTACGAGAGGGTCTGGGCTCTTGTAATGTGAAGAGGATATTTTCGAGGATTTTTCATTCTCGTAACTCTGCGATTATTCTGTCAACGGTTTACGAGTGGAAGAGTTGGTGAGTTAAGACTAATCATTATGTTAAGACTAATTTTGTTTCTGACAACGGGCCCCTGGCTCCATGACTGTTTCACATCGTAGAAGTCTCACACCCTTCAATACGAAAAAACACCGTTCGCAATAGCACATACAACAGCGCACAAATATATAGAGAGGCAGTCAGAGTAGTGATAACTAAGATATATTGATATATGTTTTGTTTGAACTCTTTGATAGCTAAGGTACGGTCACTTCATTCGCTTGTGATCTTCTCACCACGTAGTGAAACGTGAGAAGATAACTCGTCGTGCACAATCCTAGTTTTGAACCCCGGCGCTCATTTTCGCAAACGTGCTAAACTATGTGCTAAACTATGTGCTAAACTATGTGCTAAACTATACATGTGCTAAACTATGTGCTAAACTATGTGCTAAACTATGTGCTAAACTATGTGCTAAACTAATCTGGGCGGATAACCTCGGAGAGGGCCACTTGTCGCTAGGACATCACCATCATTAGCTTAATGGCTAACCTAACCCTTATCCCATCAATGCAGACTGAGGGACCTAAATTAGATGGCAGTACTGAAACGAGAGTATAGAGACTAGAGTCACAGGCACTTGGAACGTTTCAATAATAAAATTATGGTGAATAAACACGAAAATGTATTTACTGCCAAAGTCTTAACATTTTTCTACTCTTTCGCTTATTATTATTGATAATTTCCTGTAACTGCCATTCAAATTCTCCTCTGCAACACACAAGTACTCCGCACACACGCCGCTGTGCACGAACAATAAAAAATATGTCCAGAGCAGGTAGGAAAGCGTGGTCGCAACTCAACGCTTAATTGCTTCGTTTCATAGCATAACAGCACAAATACACAACCAACAGCCTCCATTTTGGTATCAATGTACAGCTAAATGTTCACTTGTTCAAATTAAAACTCTGCCATCTGGCACTGCCTATACTTGCACCAGAGATATCTTGTGAATTCCTGAAGAAAACTCCCACTCTGCTAAATTGGAAGAAGTGCCTGTTTATCATCAGAAACTCCTTAACCGCGCTACTCGATTGTTTTGGCCAATAAACGTAGTCATGTGTGTGATGTCATGCCCACGCGCTTTATGCTAGCTAATTGACTTGGCGGGCCTCGAAATGAAGCTTGGCTGGGAAAAGATGATGGGAAGTAGCAGATCGTCTCAATCGAGGGAGAAGGGACTTGAAAGCCCTCAGACTAGGCGAACATGTAAGGATGCAGCCCATTCAGATAGGTCACAGCAAATGGAAAGGCGTGACTGTCACTCAACAGCTTCACAGTCGAAGGTATGAGGTGTCAGACAGCACCAGACGGACAACGCTATTTGAGGAACAGGCAGTTTCTCCGGGTCTCTCGGGCAGATGGCAATCAACAGGCGTCACGGCATCTACTCGAGCAAGCGTGCACAGCCGTACTGGTACCAGACCAACGGCACCCCGTCCCAACGTGCTCCAAGCAGCTCCATCTGAAGCATCCTACAGTGGAAGCTACAGCTAGAGCATTCAGAGTCAGGTGCAACAGATACAACTTCCGCGGAGAACAGTGACACCGTATACCGTACGAAATCAGGAACAATCGTCAAGAAAGTGGAGCGTCTACAAAAGGGTTAATTATCATTGTTTCAGTGTAGCGCAGTATTACTATTAGTAACGGACCCCGAGTGTTACATCTATTGCCATTGGTTAGGATTCAAGTGTCACTGTTAGATACACTTAGATACATTTACGTTTAGCAGATAATTCGATGTCAGTATTACTATTACTAGTAATACTATAGACATATAGTACTCTAGCATAGGACACATTTATAATTTGTCAGTTCAGTGTCAGTAGTAAAAATCTCATTTTGTACAAGGGGGAAAGATGCATGTCAAGTGATTACAGATTTGCACTCGAGACAGCACCTATAATATTAATGTAATACTAATAATATTACTATAGTAACACTAGGTCTAGCTCTAGAACTATAGTATTACTATTAGTAATAGTAATAGTAGGCATATAGACCTCCGCTCCGCCGCAGGCTCCGGCGCTATAGTTCTAGGTCATTTGACTCACTCTCTGTCTCACTGTTTGTGCCTGTGGTCATATACTGTTCTGTAATATAACTATAAGTTACATTTACTGATTTGGGACGTTTACATTGTCAAACTCATTTATAAGTCAGGATTTCTCAGAGCTAACCGATGTTACGTAACTAGTTGCCATACCCGAAGACTTTTCACGGCATTCATCTTTTTGAGGCACACGGTACAACGAGAACTCATGAAGAGAGACATTATGAATGATGTGATCTCGCCACTCGCAACTCGTTGCGGCTCTTACTCTCGCGAGATACCGAATATGCGCAATGATATATACATCTTTCAACAAAAGTAGTTACGGTGTTTGCTACATTCTATCATAATCAAAAGGAATAATTTTAAATCGTTTTGCAAATCGTTACGGCTACAATTAGTCATCTCCTTTGCATGAAGTGGGTGAATACTAAAATAGGTTCCCATATCGCTATTCAAAGCAAATTGGTTTATTTACGCACTTATAGTGTGTTCTGCCGCACAGTGTGCAGTCGGCGAGAGATGTTTTGGTTGGAATTTTCAGAGACACCTTGTTTTGCTATAGCCTATAACTATTCCTGTCAAGGCAAACACGGTCACATAACCGTCTGATCTGGACGACAAGCTGGGATTTAAACAAACTCATTGGTAAACTGTGTAATTCCTGTTAACGTCGTGTTCGTCACCTTTCTTATCATTTCGTATGCGAATTTTGACCGCCATTTTGCTAGTGATCGTCGATGACGGTGGTCCATTCGCACACTGTTTTTATGGCGAAACGCCGAAAGTCCCAATGACGTGAAAATAGGATTATAATTTTTAAATCCAAAGTTTTGCTTACGAAATTCTTTGTAAAACTATGTATAGTTTCTATTTTACTTACCTAGTTTAACACCTCTAGCAACTGCTGCTGGTAACACTAACAGTAACACAGCCTAGGTATTCACTAATTCAGTTCAGTAACAGCTCAACTAATGTCTAGACTATAGTCCATCATCCTGTTGACGTCAAAATCCTTCATATCTGATATTCACTGACATCCTGAAGTGTACATGGTTATCTCCGAGAATACATGTAAATTCACAGAAATTCAACTTAGAACTTGCTGAAGTCATACATTGGTTTTCCAATTGCCATACAGCATACTAATTCCTAATTACTATTCTTTTCCATCACATCAACCATCACATTAATGTGCCTTAATTACTCTAGTAAAGTTGCAATTAA
Source organism: Priapulus caudatus (assembly GCF_000485595.1). Taxonomy (NCBI): domain Eukaryota; kingdom Metazoa; phylum Priapulida; class Priapulimorpha; order Priapulimorphida; family Priapulidae; genus Priapulus; species Priapulus caudatus. Next base: position 199,790 of record NW_014577213.1, on the reverse strand, counting down.
ATGTAGGGAAAAAAAGAGCAAAACTCTCTACACTATAGCAATTGTGTATTGATTTGCCAATGACCTTTATTAATTGCATAACTACGAAATATAATCATGAATATTGTATGTGTGAAATCTAACCTTCAGCACTAAATTTGGAGCTAGTCTAGAAGACATGACCCATTGACATTTTGTATTGTATTGTAGACATGAAGTATTGTGGGAGATGTCTTCTAGACTAGGGCCCTAAATTTCACCATTTATTTATCCTATATATATAGAATTGAGTGTCATTTTGACTTTCAGGATTCAAAAGAGCAGTCAAACGTGTTCTGCGAGTTATTGACGCTATAGATGGCCATAAATGCCACGGATTCCACGCACCCTGAGATCCAGTTGATGTCTTTAGTGTGTGTCTAATCTGCATGACAGACGTTCAAGCTGTGTCCGGCTAATCCCAGAGACATGACGATTGTGGCACGAAGCCCAGGTACCCCTGGGGCTGTTGAGACTCCAACTCAACCCCAGCCACAACAGACAACAACAACAACACAGGAGTCACCAGGACAGCAGCAGCAACAGCAGCAACCATCACAGCCAGAGCAAACGGAAAAAGTGACACAAGAGGTACTAGAGTAGAAGTTTACTCCCAGTGAGATGTTTTCAAGCTCTTGCAGGTTCCAGGTAGTTCAGGGCCTAAATTTAAATTTAAATTAAAGTATTATTTGCAGGGATGAGATTCTTCCGTGGATCCGCGGAAATCCGCGGATTTGACAGTCCCAGGGGTCGATTTTGTGAAACGTCTAAATTCTTTGAGAAAATTGGGAGGGGGGTAACAATGTAACAATTTAAATTATATACCCTCAACAGCATAAAGCGATGTTTCACGTGACGTCATAGACCAGGTCACGTGTATATGTTGTGTTGTGGTTGGCAGAAGCAAAGCGTGCTGCTTGACATTTACAGATAAATAACCACATGTTCTGATAGAAAGCGCTGTTTATGTAGTGCACGTACACGTGCGTGCTGCGTGCGTGCGTGCGTACGTACACATGCGTGCATGCGTGCGTGTGTGCGTGCGTGCGTGCGTGTGCACGTTCACGTTCGTACGTTCGTGTGCACGTACACGTGCGTGCGTGCGTGTGCACGTACACGTGCGTGTGTGCGTGTGTGTGTGCGTGCGTGTGCAGGTACACGTGTGTGCATGAGTGCGTTGGTGCGTACGTGCGTGTGTGTACAGGTACACGTTCGTGCGTGCATGCATGTGCACGTACACCTGCGTGCATGCATGCGTGCGTGTGCACGTACACCTGCGTACATGCATGCGTGCGTGCGTGTGTATGTAAACGTGCGTGCATGCGTGCGTACACGTGCGTGCCTGTGTGCGTGTGCACGTACACGTGCGTGCGTGTGCACGTACACGTGCGTGCGTGCGTGTGTGAGTGCGTGCGTGTTCACGTACACGTGCGTGCGTGCGTGCAGGTACACGTGAGTGCGTGCGTGTGCACGTACACGTGCACGTACACGTGCGTGCGTGCGTGCGTGTGCACGTACACCTGCGTGCGTGTGCACGTACACCTGCGTGCATGCGTGCGTGCGTGCGTTTGGATGTACACGTGCGCGCGTACGTACCTACATATGCACGTACACATGCGTGCATGCGTGCGTGTGCGTGTGCACGTATACGTACACGTACACGTATATATATGTGTGCACGTACACGTGCGTGCGTGCGTGCGTGCGTGCGCGTGTGTGCACGTAGACGTGCGTGCGTGCGTGTGCGTGTGTGCACGTAGACGTGCGTGCGTGCGTGCGTGCGTGTGCACGTACACGTACGTGCGTGCGTGCGTGCGTGTGCACGTACACGTGCGTGCATGCGTGAGTGCATGCGTGTGCACGTACACGTGCGTGCGTGCGTACGTGTGTACCTACACATGCGTGCATGCGTGCGTGTGCACGTACACGTGCGTACATGCGTGCCTGTGCACGTACACGTGCGTGCGTCCGTGCGTGTGTGCAGGTACACGTTCGTGCGTGCGTGCGTGCGTGCGCACGTACACGTGCGTGCATGAGTGTGTGCGTGCGTGTGCACGTACACGTGCGTGCGTGCGTGGGTGCGTCCGTGTGTGCACGTACACGTGCATGCGTGCGTGTGCGAGCGTGTGCATGTGCACGTAGACGTGCGTGCGTGCGTGCGCGTGTGCACGTACACGTGCATGAATGCGTGCGTGCGTGCGTGTGCACGTACACGTGTGTGCATGAGTGTGTGCGTGCGTGTGAACTTACACGTTCGTGCATGCGTGCGTGCGTCCGTGTGTGTGCACGTACACGTGCGTGCGTGCGTGTGCGTGCGTGTGCAGGTACACGTTCGTGCGTGCGTGTGTGCGTGTGCAGGTACGCGTGTGTGCGTACGTGCGTGTGTGTGCAGGTACACGTGCGTGCGTGCGTGCATGCATTGGTGGTCGGTTTGGCAGAATAAATGATTTTCAACATTCATAGACCCAACATCAAGACGTGTTTTAAATATCACAGAGGCAACCAAAAAATATACGAATGCTTTCGTTATTTACGTGTTGATACTAGCTTCAAATAATTGTAAACATTTGACAGTTTAGAGATATCACTAAAGAAGGCCTTTAACATTGATTTGTTGACTGTTAACAAAGGACTGAACTGCTTTTGCTATTATTAGAGCCCATACCTGTGTGAATGTGAGGCTACAGTTGCACAGTTTAATTGCAAAGGCAAATGTTTGTTGAACAAGGTTTACGCTCCTTAAATCATATTATTTTCTAAAGCAGTCTGTCTATACAGGGATGAGATTCTTCCGCGGATCCGCGGAAATCCGCGGATTTGACAGTCCCAGGGGTCGATTTTGTGAAACGTCTAAATTCGTTGAGAAAATTGGGAGGGGGGGTAACAATGTAACAATTTAAATTATATACCCTTAACAGCACCTGACTGTACACTGTAGAGTGTAGACAGTAGGCTGACAGCGAAGTATACAGTGTATCTGTTTTTGCGTACCAGAAAAGAAAATCCTCGTTCACAGGCTGCAGTAGAGGGGCAGACATTTGAGGTAGCTGATCACGTAACGACCATGCCTGGCCTGGGGGCCGGGTTTCCATGTTGCTGGGTGTATGTTGTGTGCATGACTATGCACTGATTGTTCCATTCGCATTGTGTTTTTTTCATTCAAATCTGGTCGCAGCAAGGCAGCTTATGTCTGAGTAAAACAATGCAAGCGACGGGTGGAAACAGAAAAATATCATTATGTCTAGACATTTAATAAAAAAACTTGCCCTATTTTCAGCCCCCTGATTTCCTAATTTATTATAGTTCCAAATTATAGTTCCGAATTATAGTTCGTTTGTCCCTTTTGACAACTTGAAAAGGTGATTCAAGAGTCTCCTATAATTTGTTCAGAATAGCTTAGAATGCACCAAATTGCACCATTCTTTTAAAAAAATTCAGGGGGAGCATGCCCCCGGACCCCTCTAGCACGGCGATGACCTACGGTCCTCGCATTGCTCGCTCCTCTGTTTGTTAATTAAAATTTCAGCTGAAAATTTAATTATCCAATCTCATCCCTGTATTTGATATATATGTGAATGCCTTGTTAGAATTCTTTTACCTTAATGGATTTTTAAATGAGGTATTGTTGTGGTCACCTTTTATTTTCCCAGTCATTAGCTAATAGTCTTTATATATATATGCTAGTTCACTAAGTTATAATAGACCGGAGTATCGCCTGTCGTGGTGGGGGGTGGCAGTTAGACTCGGTGAGCTATAGCTTGTATTGTAACAAATGCATTTTATACAAATTCAATTCAAAGTAGACAATCTTTTCTTGGATAATTACAGGGTAACACGAATTCCCCCTTTTCAGCATTATGTTTCGTTCAATTGTAAAGGTTTATTTAATCTAAAAATAAAAGTTTTTTTTTTACGTTTCACGCAAAACACGAGTCGGTTTGTGGTAACGTTGTTAAATAGACCGCCACTAAAATTGATTTATTGCTGTGGTAAAACTGAGTCACCGAAACATATAAACACCGCTGTGAGCGGGGATGTTATGAATATTTTGATCAACATAACACAACAAATAGAAAATATTTATACCCAATTTTGACAGATATGCATAGTACTAGATTGATACTACAGTAATTGCCGGGTTTAGCTGGATTAATGATTTTAAATTGGTATAAATTTGTAAATGAGTCGTCATGTAGTTCAACTTCCAAACTTACTTTGCGCCAATGGTCAGTTGGTACGCAAAAATTCTACAAGTACCGGTTTTTAGCTCATCTGACATAGTCAGATGCAGCTTGTAGAATCGCATGAGCGTGCGTCCGTCCGGCCGTCCATGCGTTCGTGCGTCTGTCAACAGTTGGGCACAAATCTAAACGGCTCGACGTACGGTCACGATATTCGGGACGTGGGGTGGTAATC
>NW_014577213.1:187528-195346 GCF_000485595.1 Priapulus caudatus | reverse complement strand
ACATTGCAAAAGTGGCCACTACGCGGCGTTTGAGCGCTTCGCGCGGATATCCGGCTGCAGATCGTCAAGGTTTACGCTCCTTAAATCATATTATTTTCTAAAGCAGTCTGTCTATAGCACCCTGAAGGCTGAATCAGTGAATGCTCGTGTGGGTAGGCAAAAACACGGGGCAGCCTAGGGCTGGTACGCTTCTAATCATAATTGTCGCCTGCCAACCTGCAATGGACATGTGTCTGCAATGCATACAGATTAGGTGGGTGCGAAAGTGTGGCTGATATATTTGTAGAGACTGCACATTTCCATGAAAACGGAAAATGGCCGGAAATCACGGAATCACCCCTTCTGAAACGGAATCACCAGTTTCACCAAAAATAACCTCCCAAAACACAAAAATAATTTTTAAAGCAGCTCAAATCACTCCCAACACACACAAAATCATTATGAAAACTTATCTTACATTCATCACTTTAAATAGGTGAAAATTTGATGTAAAACATAGGAGAATATGCGAAAATTCCGGCACAGGGCGATAGATCCAAATAAGGCAGCGTTGAACTTGGTAATCATAAATAAAATTATTTTAAAAATTGGTAATCTGTGTTTGATTACATTTATGATCGGCACCATGCATGCTGTTGTGCCACTTATGACATAAGTTGCAGGTTGCAACTTCAGGGTACACAGCAAATGTCTAATTATTTTAAATTATCTCTGATTACTATTGAACTGCAAGCATTTCATTGTACTGTGGCTAATGTAAACCTTTAATTATGGTAACTTATCAATTTTACATGGTTTAAATACAATTTTACATGGTTTTAATGGTTGAATCTCAAGTGAAGCCATAGTTTATCATTTTAATTATCAGAAGCTCCCTGCTTCTAGACCTAGTGTTTGCAAGTGAAGCTAAGTAAAGCAACTGGCAAGGAAGGTACAGCATAACCATTGTGATTGCCAATTACACAGCAACAGTCAGAATGTAGTTTGTGTTATTTTCCAATAAAGGAAAACACTGGCATAGATATCAGTCATGTTTTTAGCTGAGTGTGTACTTGTTTATCAATATTAATTAGAAATTAATAAAAAAAAACAAGAGTGTTCTGATTGGTATGTTTTTAACATATTTTGCTGGGTAACTGCTTAGTATGTGCCGCCCCTAGTGGTGATGAAATATGCACGACTCGCTTTTTAATATTTTCTGATGTAGGCAAGTTGTGTAGAATAAATAAATTCGAAGATCCTAGAAAGAAATTCCCAAAGATAAAATTTGATTTAGTTCAAAGTGGAATAATGAATTCCCCGTGGGCGGTGTCGTAAGGCCAGTCAAGGCAGTGCTGCGCTGCGCCGTGGTAACTGAACGTATGTACGCGATTGCAGGAAGGAGGGGCCGGACAGTCTGATCCTCCGGCCCAGGAATGTGCGGACGATCAGGAGCCGGACTTCCCGACGGCCGAGCTAGCGAAGCTCGATGAGATGATCAACAGGCCGCGGTGGGTGGTGCCGGTGCTGCCGAAGGGTGAACTAGAGGTCCTGCTAGACGCTGCCATCAAGTTGTGCAAAGCTAGTAAGTCGACTGCCATTCGTCGCATTGTCGTGCTTACCATGTTGGTTGATTTTTTTTAGGTTATCACTCGTATTCAGTGTTAAGTTATATTTAGATTGGCGGTTTTTAATGAAATTAATTGATTAAAATTAATAACTAAGGTATTATTTACGTTCGTGAATGTGTACTTTACGTATATAACTATACGTCTATAATCTTATTCATGTAAATAAAACCTCATAATACACATGACATACTGTAAAGAGAATTGTTATGGTGGAAGTTATTATTCAACGATTCATAATCGCATGTTGTGATTTTAGACATTTTCGTTTCTTTATTCTTTTGTAAGTTTCCGAGGGATGTGTGGACTTTATGTACGTTTCCGATTATCGTTTATGTGTGGACTTTACCCCCTGCAGATTTGGACACGAAAAGTGAGCCCTGCCAGAAGTTCTTCAGGGATGGCCTAACGACGTCTTTCACGAAGATTTTAACGGATGAAGCCGTCAGTGGCTGGAAGTTTGATATTCATGTAAGAATGAGACTAGATATTAGATTGGTAATTGTGAATAACTTGGCTCTTGAAGCTAGAACAGCATTTTTATAGTAACAGGTATGTCCAATTCAATTTTTTAAACGTTTTATTTGTACAGGAGATGAGTTGAGAATAGTTTCCAACCTTTCTTCTTAGTAGAGTAGCTGTAGTCTCTGATTCTCCTGGGAGTCCCTACTAATAACAGTTCTGTCGCTTGCAGCGTTGCATTCTAAAGAATTCGGAGAGACTCGTAGAACTCTGTGTAGTAAAGCTGCCACATGACTGGTTCCCACTGCTAGACTTGCTAGCCATGGTACTGAATCCAACCAACAAGTGAGTAGTCGAGTCAATGGTTGTCTCGTAATGTTTCTGTGGTCGTGTTCATCTTGGTCGAACTTGGGTGAAACTGTTCCATCCCCCCCCCCCAGAAAACATGCATAGCAGCTACTTATAACTGCAGGTTAAGGATGCTGTTAGGGTTGGGAGGTGATTATCGGTCGAAATTGCAATACCCACTTTATTTGATAGATCGCACCTATGGGCAGCTATGTATACGTAGAAATTATATTCCTCCCAAACAGTTCCAAATTCTCGCATTAGTCAATTCTTAACACAGGCGTTCAATCATAGGAAATTTAGAAAAGTACTAATATCTCCATTGTTAGAAATGCTGAAGTTGCTGATTTTTCAAACGGTATTTCTCGAAACTCGCAACTCCAATTCCAAAATTTTTTGTTACGTGTCAATGCTAACATGTCAAAGGAAAAAAGGATCCCTGGAATTTTTTTAAATATTATATTTTATAAGTTATGGCTCTTTGTTTACGAAATTGTTGCGTTTTGAAAATCACTACAAATTTACATACATCTTTTCAACTTATTTCCTAAATTAAAGCATTTAAACAAAAATTCAGGGAACCTTTTTTAGTTCATATGATGAACAACTTATGGTTAAAAGTTTAGGTCCCAACTCTGCTGTTTCTGAGAAATAACAAAAAAAGCATTTTTTTGTATAAATTCAATATTTTTGCTGTCACTTGATTAGTGATGAATTTTGGAGAAAATTTTTTTTCCATCGAGAGCATAGAGAGACATCTCTCTTATGTAATGGATATGAGTTTGATTGAATTTTATGAGCAGTTATGTTGCAATGCCCTTTACAGTGTTACCCGTCCCTAACCCTAGAACAGTATCCTTAACGCTCTTTCTCATTCTAAGGAATGCCTTCAGTGACGTTAGACAGGGTAACTGTAAAATACTGAGCAAATACGTGATACAAAATGTTTCAAAGTTTTCTACCTAAACAGTGCATACTACTTATATCAATAGTTAATTTTACTTCCCCAGCTGTAGGTCTGTTTATCTCCAAAAAAACGGAGGTGCGTTCATTTCGACCCGTGTTTAGTTGTAAGCACACGCACGAGCTCGGTATGTTTAAGCTTTTGCTGCTCGCATTCACTCTAGGTTTCACATCTACAATGGCACGAGACAGTCGGAAACTGTTGCCCCCGGGTCTCAGCTGGCAGACGATGAGCTATTTGCTCGACCACCGGACCCTCGTTCTCCACGGGTAACTATCGTAGCGTTTCCCGCGTATGGGTCAGCTTGAAACATCAACAATGATTTTATCAATACCTTGCAGTTTATCATTAAAGCTACGAATGAGATTGAATGAATTAAAGTTTATAATGAAATTATTATATTAATAACTTAATTAAAGTTAATAATAAGATGTTTTTGTTTTTTTAAACTACCTAACAGTGGGAATGTGTAGAATTTACATTTAGTAATGAAGTAAATCATGTGTCTACTCATGTATTTAGCAAGCTTTAATTAGTCAGAGCTTTCTCTATCTGTCTATAATGCTCCTAACTAATTCTTCGAAAACATGTTGCACTGTAGCAGTAATTATCTGGATTAGTAATACTGCTAAAAAAAACTCGTCGCAATTATGACGAGATAGCCGAGAATTTCTCGATAACAAACCTGGGTCGTTTTCGCGTGGTGCGTCTGCGGCAGGCGTGTGGTTGCTCTGCATGTTAGGTGTTGTGAATTAAAGGCATAATAGGCCCATTGATTAATGCTTTTAACTACTAAACTAAATTACAAAACTAAAACTAAAAAACTACTTTACTAATAAGTAATTTAAGTTGACGAATGCTTGAGTAACTGGCACCTTGTGTAGTTAATAAGTACATTAACCTTACATAATCTTACATTCAAACTCGTATTAGCTTGTCCAATATCACTGCTGGTTACTAAGTAATGTCTAATAAATTGTCAAATAAATCAGTTGTTTACAGTTTTAAACCGCATCCGCCGAAGCGGATGTGATACAGATTATAGTGCACCGGACATTTTCGCACGCATGCTCGGACGTACGCAGTGTGTAGCATTCGTCAACATTGCATGATCAATGGGCCTATTATGCCTTTAATGCCACACGTACTTCCTGAACTGATGGAGAGCAGACAGCTAAGAGGGATCATCACGTATCCATTTATTTTTAAATACGCCACTATTCTGTCGGTACTTACTCCACGGCAATTTAAAAATGTACTCGCAGCTTTACGCGATCGACACATGAAGTTTGTCGTGTAAAGCCTAGCGCAGACCTGCAACTTTTTCATGCAACTCGACAGCGATTCTAGAATCGCTGTAAAAATTTCGCTGCATCATTACAGGGCTGGCTGGTGGACCTCATCAATCGCTTCGGCAGCTTGGATGGATTCCAGCTTCTACTGGACCGCTTTCAGAAGGGTCCTCCTCTAAACGTGCCTGTGATAGCCGCCCTCATTCGCCCCTTTGGTCTGTGCAACGAGCTGCTGACACAGCACACCGTACAGAAATACTTCGTGCCCGTCATTGTAAGTCGTGCTAGGATTCGCTGAAGCATCCATGTTTACGTGCAATACTAGTTTACGGTTAATTAATAGAAATTAGAGTTGTGCATAATGTGTGCACCGAATTGCTTCATATATAAGCATCTACAAAGTTTCCTTAATTTACGTTTAAGTGTAAATTCACATATTGAGCTGAAAAGCTCAATTATTTTAAGTAACACGATAAAAGATCCAAATTTAATATATTATTTCATATCGTTATTTTTATGCACCTTGATTTTTGTTTGTGTCATCGACTATATTAAATATGTTTATATAAGGGTGTATTAATATTTCATCAAGGTTATCATGAATGTGCAAGTTGTACACTTTATCTTCACCGATACACAATACATGGTATAATTAAACTGTATACCGTTAATGGTATTACTGCACGTTTTGTAGGAAGTTGTACCCGGCTACCTAGAGACATTAACGGATGATGAGCTGAAAAAAGAAGCAAAGAACGAATCAAAAAACGATGCATTATCCTCGATTATCAAGTCACTGAAGTATTTAGTGCTCAGGATTCCTGGACAGGAAGAGAAACTGAAGAGCCTAGAAATCTTTCGTCTAAAGATGATTCTAAGGTGTGTGAAATTGTTACAAAAACATAATTGGTCATTTGGGAGACTGAAAAACCACTGACTTTAAATGTGTATATAAAAATTATTCTATTTTTCTTGTTCAAAATAGCCCTCACTGGTATTCGCTCGCTAAATTTTTACATGAGGACTGAATAGTGTGTGTTTTCCTGTTTGCATTTTTTTGAAGTCACATTCATAAAACCACGTGATTACCTTTCAATACCTGTCGTTTCAAAGTTCACATCTATCTTTATAGCTCAGTGTCATCCGGACCTCGGTGGACGGTTCGTGCTTCCCCTACGCGCGTGCCTGTATTTTTAATAGATGGTTGGGGGGGGCGGCAAGAGTTGCTGTAAAGCCGCCCCCTCCTGTGCGTGTACGTGACTAATCGCCCGCGCTCGTGTCTGCGTGTGTGTTCAGGTTGCTGCAGATCTCCTCATTCAACGGGAAGATGAATGCTCTGAACGAGGTAAACAAGGTGATCACGAGCGTCTCGTATCTGTCGCACCGACACGGCACCGCCGAGATGGAGGGCTGGCTCACCGCCGAGCGCATGGCGGTAAGTATCGCTGGGCCTTAACGTGCACGGCCTCATGTACGTGGCCCCGCGTGCACGGCCCCGCGTGCACGGCCCCGCGTGCACGGCCTCGCGTGCACGGCCCCGCGTGCACGGCTTCGCGTTCACGGCCCCTAACTCACCCCCCCAGCTACTAACCACTCTTGCTCACTCGGCGAGGCGGTGTGAAGGCTAGTAGATGACGAATTTCCCTTGTTTATTGAAATCACACTCCTTCCCTATTATCTACTCCTGTTATTTATACATCTCTGTAATATACATGGCTGAATATACGTGGTTTATACATGGTTATTTATACATCTCTGTAATATACATGGCTTCATATACGTGGTTTATACATGGTTATTTATACATCTCTGTAATATACATGGCTTCATATACGTGGTTTATACATGGTTATTTATACATCTCTGTAATATACATGGCTTCATATACGTGGTTTATACGTGGTTATTTATACATAATAGTAAACACGACAAGGAAGTTAAGTCAGCTAAATGTATAGTTTTTAGATTATTTGCTATAATTACTGACCGCTCTTTCGATTGTATGTAACGTGTAATAAATATTTTTGGTAGTGTTTATGGTTGCAGTGGAAGATGGCCAACCACCCAGATTTTATGCAGTTTGACAAATGCACTAGTTTTAGTGAGGGGACAGTAGGGATTATAGCTCATGAAATACCACCGATATTTTTGACATTTTTCAGTCAACGTCCTTCTTGTTTTCAGGCTTGGATACAAGAAAACAAAGTTCTGTGGATAGTACTACGCGATAGCCTGCATCAACCACAATATGTAGAGAAACTAGAAAAAATCGTTAGATTTATCATAAAGGAAAAGGTACAAACAATTTACATGCACTTTAGGTGTTGTGACAGCCTCCACTAATTATTATGCCGTGTTCACTGTAGAAATGCCCCTAGTTGATAACAAACTAGTGGTTAGCAGGGTTAAAAATCTGCTCTAGCTAACCAGAATCACAAATCGTTGAAATGAATTCCTTCTTTCACGATTTTAATGTCCTATTCTGCAGTTGCAGTAATGCACAGTGATCCAGATAATACAATGGTTAATATCATTCCTGCACTTACGTTGACTTCTGAGCCTTCATTCTCGATTCCGCAGTTCAAATGTTAATATTTACACCTTGGGTTGCCACGATGTTAGGTTTGAATTCATTAATTTATTTCGTTTGCTCTATTCATCGTACAAAGGCCTTGACGCTGGAAGATTTGGACAACATCTGGGCGGCTCAGGCAGGCAAGCACGAAGCAATCGTAAAGAATGTCCATGATCTTCTAGCGAAGCTTGCGTGGGACTTCACCCCCGAGCAGCTCGACCACCTGTTTGAGTGCTTCCAGGTACGCATTTGGCTTTTCGATTATTCGTTACCGTAGGTGTTATTGTGAAGTCTGGAAGTGTATAAGCTCTACCTCGTCTTCTGTTGGTCTGTGGTCTGCTGTGTAAAAAATTCAAGCACGCGCACACATGCACGCATGCACACACACACCATACGCATGCACACGTATGCACACACACCACACACACACACACACACACACCACACTCACACACACATGCACACCACACGCACACATACACACACGCACACATACACACACGTACATGCACGCACGCACGCACACACACACACACCACACTCACACACACATGCACACCACACGCACAC
>NW_014577213.1:179043-186660 GCF_000485595.1 Priapulus caudatus | reverse complement strand
CGCATGAGCGTGGGTGGGGTAGCTTGAGCGCGGGTAGCTTGAGGGTGGGTAGCGCATGAGCGTGGGTGGTGTGAGCATAGGTAGCGTGAGCGTAGTGCGCACCGCCGGCTCCGAAGACGGTTTCAACTGTTAACGTTAAAAGCTGACTTAATGCTGTACGGTTGAGTGTAGTGAAACTGAGTGCAGTGCGGGCAATCCTGTACATGAGGGTCATGCGAGAGGCACCCTGAGAGTGTGCTTTATAGACAGGTGTCTGTTTCATAGAGTTGGTATGGAAATAGCAGAATGTCACAGTGACATGGTAACAGATGTAGGCATAAATGGTATAATTGCACAAATATAATTGTACAGTTGAGTATATCGTTTCTATATTCTCACAGGACAGAGATGCACAAAAGCAACACTGGGTCAACAAATGCGTAGAAGAGCTGAAGAATGATAAGTGGGTGATACCGGCTTTAAAGCAGATTCGTGAGATCTGCCAGCTCTACACAGAGGTGCCACCAAACTATCAGGTATTTGTGCCGCCATGGCATTCGATGCTGTTGATTTAACATTTCACAATGAATATCATTGAATATCATGTAATTTTCTCCATCATATGTCATTGCAAATCATGAGTTTTTGTTTGAAGGCTTTTTCTGTTTTTTGTTTTAATTTTGCCTTAGTTGCCATAATATTAATCGACAATGATATTGTAAATTATTATCTGTGACGAATGTTATTTTTTGAATGTTGTTTTTGAATTGAATTTCTTGCAAGTGTAGAAGGATTTTCACCTGCTGTATTGACACGTGTGTTTGGTATTGCAGGCCCACGCACAGCGGACTCCCCATCTGTTCTACAGACATGAAATCATAAACAAGCTGCAGAATGATCACACCTTTGTCATTCTTGTTGCTGACAATCTGTGCAATTACATGAACAAAGCACGAAAAGTCATTAAAGGTATGTTTGCCTGCATATATGTCGGTGACTCCCTAAGGATGTGTCGTTCAATTCAGAGTGAAATACCACTATGAACTAGAATAAACGGATAAAGCCCGGACTAAACAGTCTAGTGGTGGATCGCTACTTCTAGCTCTCCTTTCTTATCCAGTTCAGAACAGTGCAGCAAACGAATAAAACACGGACTAAACATGTAAATGGTGCAAAACGCACGGAGAGCTACGGAGTAACAACGGACTGCCCGTTAACAATTGTCAAATATCGAGAGTCCTTGATTATTACGTTCATAGTACGTGGATTTCCTCCTGTGAGCGTGGCAGCCGCATACCAGCAGTGGGAGCTTTTGAAGCAGCCGTACATTAGCAGGTGCTGGTATGCGGCTGCCACGCTCGCCGGGAATTCCACGTACTGTGAACATAATAATCCTGAACTCTCCAGATAAGATCATTGTTAACAGGCAGTCCGTGGTTACTCCGTGGCTCCGTACCTCCGTTACTCCGTACCTCCGTACATTTTGCACCATTTCTGTGTTTAGTCCGTGTTTTATCCGTTTATTCCAGTTCATAGTGTAAAGTGTCAGATCTTCTTCCTGCCACGTTTTTGCTGCACTGTTTTCTATACTGGAAATGAAAGGGGAGCTAGAAGTGCCGATTGCAACACATCTCGCGTGCACTGATGTGTTTTCAGTCTCATTTCTGAGTAGGCTGTATGTTAACAGATAGCCAATTTGTCTCTATACCTGTAATGATTACACATTGCTTTACTTTCTAAAAAATTGAAATTTTCTGTATCGCATTTCAGAAAATCCAGATATCGACCCGAACACCATCATGCCAGATAGCAGATACACACACGTACAGCAAGTGCAAGAACGGCTCAACTTTCTCAGGTATTGGTGATCCCCTAAACGCGCGTGACTCCTCTCCTCTCATGAGTTGTACATTTATTCATCATACAGATGGGTTGATATCACGAGGGCCCTCACAATTTCCAGTTTATTGTAATTAGTGTAGTAGTAGGGTTTCAAAAATTTATTATGACTAGACTGGTGAAAATCCATTAAGGTTATCTTGGAACTTTGCCTGTTCTTTGTCTTAGGTTGCAACTATGAAGTAGTATGAAACTATGTGATAGTGTAAGGAATAAGTGAAACTGTCTATTGCTTGTGAAGTGTTTAAGTAGTACAAAGCTATGTGATAGTGTTACTGTGTAAGGAATAAGTTGAGAGCAACGTTACGTTGATTGCAGGTTTCTTCTCAAGGACGGCCAGCTGTGGTTGTGCGCGCCACAGGCAAGACAGATCTGGCTTTGTCTCGCAGAAAACGCTGTCTTTCCCAGTGACAGAGAGGCGTGCTTCAAGTGGTTTTCTAAGGTAAGTCTATAAATCTATGATTATATATATAAAATATATAATAGATATATATAATTATATTTATATATATATATATATCGCAGTGTTCACGTAAAGGCATCGCGTTCACTGTAGGCTCACAGTATTTCGATGTCCTACATTTTCTTGTCACATCCCACTGCCCTCTGATATCCTAGTATACACGAACGGACCATGCAGTCCTGCAATATGTGTACACGTAGGCATGTATGTAGACGTAGGTGTCACATTTTTAATCGACGCCGAATTCTGCGTAGCTAATGGGCGATGAGCCGGACTTGGACCCGGACATCAACAAGGATTTCTTTGAGGAGAACATCATGCAGCTAGATCCGAGCCTAATCACCGAATCCGGAATGAAGTGAGTCGTTAGTCGCATGCTGCCTGCAGACTCGTCGTTAGCGATCGTGGTTCCTCGCCTCGCGTCGTCATCGTCGCCGTCGCCATCATTTTGACGCGCGACTGAGTGCGAGTAACGTTCACCTATTGAACCTGTTCGCTTGTCTGTTGCGTATCATAGGCACGTGATATTTGACTTAAACTTTTATCATTTCGAAATTGTCGAATCCGCATTCTATAACTCCCAGATTCGAGTGCGAACTGCTCATAAGCTACGAATGTACTTTTGTATTTTTGCATGCGTTAAACGATAGTTGTGCAGCGAGGCGTGCTGATCTTGTGTGTTTGTGGTGCTGTGTGTACTGTGTAACCATCTAGTGACCCTATTCATCGTACTTTTGTGGTCGTAGGTGTTTCGATAGGTTCTTCAAAGCAGTAAATACCAAAGAAGGAAAACTTATTGCCAAGAGGAGAGCTTATCTGATGGACGACGTTGAGCTAACAGGTATAATTACTTCAGAATCTGAAACGTAAACCATTTCATGTCATTTCTCTGTCATTTCAGATCACTCTCTCCGACTATAATATCGCTAATAAATGTAATATCGCTACACAGATATTATTTCGATGTATGCAGGGTTTCTTCTGAGGTAAAATTAGACAAAGGAGGTAATGGTCAGTTTGGGGGAAAAAGTGCGCATTATGGATTCAAATACAGGATGTATTAATATACTTATAGGTATATAGATATAGGATATACTTATCAGTAAATACAGGAACATTTTCACAACCGCGATGTTAAATTTGACAACGGCGGTGCGCCACTGTGCCTCCTATGTATAAGAAACCCTCTTATGTAATGGAAAGTGTGCAAAGGAGCTTTTTGTAGCACATTTTGGGAGGGGAATTTGCGTGGCATTTGTTAACTGTCGGTTTCTTAAAAAATTTCTGCAGGGCTGGATTATTTGTGGCGGGTGGTGCTGTGTGCAGGGGAGGAGATTGCCCACAAAGCAATCGAGCTGCTGCGGGAAACCTACACAAACCTCGGTCCCCGGTTACAAACGAACCAGGTAAGCACTGCAGGGTTGGGTTGGATTAAAGTGATTACGTCACCGTAAATAGTAAAATTAAACAAAATATTTCCATTTTCAGCAAAATGTAAGTAAACTTCTGTTCACTTTTTTATGGTTAAATTGCCTCCATTATAGGTTCCTATTTACTATATAGTTCGATGTAAACATACGCTCGTGACTGCATACATGCCCATAGCAAGCAATTAAGGATACTGCTAAAGGGTTGGGAGGTGAATTTTGTTCGCAAATTTCATACGCCCACTTTATTTGATAGATCGCAGCGCATGGGCAGCTATGTATACGTAGAAACATTATGTATGTACCTCCCAAAGCAGCTTCCAAATCCCGCATTAGTCATTCTTAACACAGGCGTTCAATGTGATAAGAAATTTAGCAAAAGTCGCTGATATCTTGGTTGATAAAATGATAAAGTAGGTGGATTTTTCAAGGCGCGTATTTCTCGAGAACTCGCAACTGCGATTCCAAATTTTTTGTTAGCGTTCAATGCTAACATACTAAGACGGAAAAAAAAGTGTCTGGAATTTTTTTTTCAGATATTTATATTTTATGAGTTATGGCTGCTCTTGTTTAGCGAAATTGTTGCATTTAGAAATTCATTACAACTTTCGTACATTCTTTTCAACTTATTTCGCTTAAATTACAAAAAATTCCAGGGGACTCTTTTTTAGTTGCATATTTATGCACAGCTTACTGGTTAAAAGGTTAGGTCGCGGCAACTCTGGCTGTTTCTAAGAATAACAAAGGAATGTTTTTGTATATTCACAAATTTTTTTCAGCTCGATTTAATTAGCGATGAACTTTCGTAAAGAAAAAAAAATTCAACGAGAGCGTAGAGGGACATCTCTCCATGTCAATGGATATGAAGTTTGATTGAATCTTGATGAGTAGTTTAGGTTGGCAGCATGCCTTTTAGCGAGTGTTAACCGTCTGTAACCTTACAGTATCCTTATGTCAGCATCATAATATCAATCGTGCGCAGAGTTTTTTGATTTTTAACCGGTAGTTGAGAAACAATCCTTTGGGTAAAATTTGGACGATAACGTTAGTCTCGTATTTCTTACTTTTAATGTAAAAAATGGCAACAAATTTTTTTAAATATACACCATAGAAAATTCGTGACATAGTCAATTTCAATACAAAGTCAACCAAGGATGGAACAGTGTTTGCTACGTTGGAAGCAACTGTCTTGAGTCCTATACTCATTATTTTCTATAAATGTTTCAATTATTTTTTGTACTAAATTATTACAGTATGCACAATAAACAAACAATGCATAAAAAACCTGGACTTTCTGTACCATATTGATATGGTGTGGAATTTTTGTAATTGTTGGTTCACATCAATTTTTTATTATTGTTATTTTATGTATTATTTTAATTTTCAAAATAATATAATTATCATTTTATTTAAAAATATTATTTATTTTGTTTAATTGCACTATGTATGAAATCTTCATCTTAGATGATATTAATTTTAATTATTATAAAATTATGTAAAATAATTTATTTTATAATTATTAATATTTTGTTTCCGTGGTATTTAATAGTAATAACCTTTAACCCGGCCACAGGTGGAGATTCACGACGACTTCCTGCAGTCGTGCGTCGACCGGCTGAAGGCTGCCTACGACACGATCAGCGTGCTGGAGAAGGACAAGGGCAGCGTGAACCGCATCCGGCAGGAGACGACGCGCATGGTGCGCGTGCTCGTCGTGCTGCGCGAGTACATCAGCGAGTGCGACAACGATTACACCGACGAGCGAACCATCCTCCCCATGGGCAGGTACGCACGCCAACGTGGCGCCCCCTGCTGGCGTCTCCCGCGGTCGCCACCTCCCGTCACCGGCCCACCGTCGTCGCGTTCTGTTGTCAAGCGTTTGCCCTAGCCTGCTGCCTCTTGTTTGTTTGTATTTTTGAAATTTGGATTTGTTTATAATGAAGATACCTTTTAAATGAATATTTTATGATGAACCCGCATTTATAATCGTAAACCTTTACTATATATACTTGTGCATTTCCAGTAGGTTTCGAACGGTATTGTTACTCTGTGCGTAAGCATGCATTTGTTGTTTGCTTTGGAATTTTTACAGTTTTTACTTGATTGTGTTCTTCAGGGCATATCGAGGCAAGCACGTGACACTGCTGGTGCGTTTTCCTAACCACAACAGGCAGGGGGAGGACATCGAGATCTGGTCGCACACAAACGACACTATAGCATCTGTGAGGAATCAAATTCTGCAAAGGTACAGCAGAATAGCGACAGACAAGAGTTGTGGACAGCTGACGCTTCTTGAAGTCTAACAGACTGGCTTTGATTCAAGCTCGATTATTGTTGATTCCATTCCTCAGTAGTTAAAATATTTGGTATAGTTACGTTTGGCTGCACCTCGTGTTAACGTGAGTGCGTGCGTGCGTGCGTCATTTCACGCGTAAGTTGTAATAGTTATAAATTCTTACTCTAGTAGCGTACAGTACTCTTGGCCTTAGCTACCTTATCCGATTTATTTTACCGTACAGCGTGCTTCACTGTAATATACTGATTTATTAGCATGTAAATTCACACCTCTTGCAAAAGGAGAGCACTCCTCATTGGAAACGCTTGCTGCTTATCGCAGGGTTAAGGCGAACAACGGCAACGTAAAGATCGAGTTGTTTATCAACGGTGAGGTGATGGATCCGAACGAAGACAAGAGACTCGTCTCGCAGGTTCCTCTCAGGGACAAAACCGTAAGCGCGCCGACAACGTCTGTTTCTCCGTTTCTCCTCCTCGTGCTCCTCTTCCTCCTCCGTGCTCCTCCTCTGTCGCTCCTCCTCTGTCGCTCCTCCTCTGTCGCTCCTCCTCTGTCGCTCCTCCGTCGCTCCTCCATGCTCCTCCTTCATCGCTCCTTCGTGCGCCTCCTCCTCCGTCGCTCCTCCTTGCTCCTCCTCCGTCGCTCCTCTGTGCTCGTCCTCCGTGCTCCTCCGTGCTCCTCCTCTTCCGTGCTCCTCCTCCGTCGCTCCTCCTCCTCCTCCGCTGTGCTCCTCCGTCGCTCCTCCTTGCTCCTCCTTTGTCGCTCCTCTGTGCTCCTCCTCCGTGCTCCTCCGTGCTCCTCCGTGCTCCTCCTCTTCCGTGCTCCTCCTCCGTCGCTCCTCCTCCTCCGCTGTGCTCCTCCGTCGCTTCTCCGTGCTCCTCCGTCGCTCCTCCGTGCTCCTCCTCCTCCTCCGCTGTGCTCCTCTGTCGCTCCTCCGTGCTCCTCCTCCGTGCTCCTCCGTGCTCCTCCGTGCTCCTCCTCCGTCGCTCCTCTGTCGCTCCTCCGTCCTCCTCCTCTTCCGTGCTCCTCCTCCTCCGTCGCTCCTCCGTGCTCCTCCGTCGCTCCTTTGTACGCCTCCTCCTCCTTTGTGCTCCTCCTCCTCCTCTGCCGCTCCTCCGTGCTCCTCCGTTGCTCCTCTGTCGCTTCTCTTCCTCCTCGTGCTCCTCCTCCTCGTGCTCCTCCTTGTGCTCCTCCTCCTCCGTCGCTCCTCCGTGCTCCTCCTCCGTTGCTCTTCCGTCGCTCCTCCGCCGCTCCTTCGTGCTCCTCTTCCGTGCTCCTCCTCCGTCGCTCCTTCGTGCTCCTCCTCCGCCTCCTCCGTGCTCCTTCGTGCTCCTCCTCCGCCTCCTCCGTGCTCCTTCGTCGCTCCTCCTCTCTTCTTCGTCGCTCCTTCGTGCTCCTCCTCCGTCGCTCCTCCTCCTCCGTGCTCCTCCTCCTCCGTCGCTCCTCCTCCTCCGTGCTCCTCCTCTTCCGTCGCTCCTCCGTGCTCCTCCGTGCTCCTCCTCCGGCCTCTTCCGTCGCTCCTCCGTGCTCCTCCGTGCTCCTCCTCCGGCCTCTTC
>NW_014577213.1:170855-179033 GCF_000485595.1 Priapulus caudatus | reverse complement strand
CTCTCTCTCTCTTCCTCTATCTCTCTTTCTCTCTCTTTCCTCTCTATCTCTCTTTCTCTCTCTTTCCTCTCAACTGTCTCTCTCTCTCTCTCTCTCGCACGCGTGCGCTCTCTCTCTTTCCTCTCAACTGTCTCTCTCTCTCTCTCTCTCGCACGCGTGCGCTCTCTCTCTCCCCCCCTCTCGCTCTTCTCTCTGCCCACCCTCTCCGTGTTATTGAAAAGCTATCGTTCAACGTAGCGGAAGTTTCAACAGTTGAACAATGCCCATAACTTCGTCCTTGTCGATGGATGTTACTCAGCGTAGCGTCAACATTGTTGCAGCTAATGGCGACGCAACATCCATACGCGCAGTTCTTGTTTCAACTCGCCGATCTGGGCAGCTCGCTGCAGATGCCGCCGCTGAGAGACGGAGCGAGGACCCTGCTCAAGCTGATGCCAGCCGGTACGTGGGCAAGCCACGTAGCTCGTGCTGCGTGATGCAGTCTGTATAACATAGTACAGTAGTAAGTTAGTCTGCACTGAACCACTAACGATGACTTTCATCGGTTTGCATGTGCAACCTCCTTTGAGATTTGATCGAGGGTTTTCTGTCTAGAATCGTCTACATGTACCAACACATTTTCTTTTTCTGTGCTTGAACCTTCATCAGGTGTTAGTTACCCTACATTATTTTGTTAATCTTTCTTATGACACATTAATTGCTCAATTAACAATTAAGTTTAATTTTATATTAATGTAGCAAAATAAGTTTTATATATGTTATAGTAATGTTTTATTTCCCGTAATCTATTAAATGAAAATTTTGTATCAGTGATTTTAATTCTGCACAGCTTTCGACTGATCACTTCATATACTGCTGTTGCGGAATGACTTTGTTGTTCGCAGTTGCTCACAAATATTTATAGTTGACAATGTTTCTCACAGTTATCTATAGTTGTACACAGATGTTTGAAGCTACTAACAATTATTTATAGTTGTATAAAGTTTATCACAGTTATTTATAGTTCTACAAAGATGTTCACAGTTGTTCACAGTTATTCATAGTTGTTCACGATTGTACAGTTACTCTGCGCAGATGTATTTGGTCGTTGTGCAGTGCACACAGGACGCCTTAATTTTTGTTGTACACTATATCCATGCTATTAGCCAGGAATGAGTATTGTTGGAGTGCAGAAAAAATATTTCCAGCATTTTGCAGAAAAAGTGCAATTTTATTTTGTCTCAACCAAGACCGTCGTAGCAGTCTCCTCCTCGGGAATTTTTTTTGGCCGTGCAGTTTCAAAACTGACCGTGCAAATCATGGCTGCACGGCTCGCTGGCTAATACGTTGACTGTATCGCTTTGTTGTCTGTCGTTTGCAGACACGCGCACAGTGGATGAGCTGAGGGCTCTGTGCCTAGATCACGCCAAGCTTGGTGACCAGTCCCTGTCGCCTTCTCTAGAAAGCCGATTCTTCACCACGTCGGCTTCCCAGGTTTTATACAATCTCGAGGCAAGTGCACAACCGTGGTGATACGGTTGTTACGTTTGTTTTTGTTGTTGGTGCTTGTGCGCGTTTTCCCGCTGCTGTCGTTAGTCCAGGAAGTGTTGGTCGTTAGTTGTTACTGAGTTGTTGAGTACTTATTGAACAATGTTGACTCGTTTGGTTTCCTTCACTTTAAAGATGAAAAATGTCCATAGGTGAACCCTTGTTGTGTAGCTATTATAACTGGATATTATCACACGAAAGTCTAGACATTTCTTGTAATACTAACTGTAGCAGTGTTTCCTCTGCATTGACATGAGTGAGGCAGGCCGCCTTGCTCAAATTCTCAGCCGCCACACAGAAATTTGTCCAAAACACCGCCACGCTGAAGAAAATCATTGTTCTTCCATAGAACAGTGCTTATAATGCACTAAAATAATTTAGAATGCACCAAATTGCACCATTTTTTCAAAAAATTTAGGACGGTGCTCGCTTTGCTAGGACCTCGAAACGCGCAAAATACACTCTCACACACACACACACACACAAATTTACCACCTCACAGACCTTTTTGGCCAGGGGAAACACTGTGTAGTATATTTGCCAGCACTTTTATGAATATTATAATAATTGGATTTCATTGTAATTCTATATCTGGTTGATATCGCATGGTAGGGTCTGACATTGGTAATTTCTACTTGCTCCCAAGCTTCTCTATATATGGGTCAATTTCTTTTTCGGCCCTAAAATAATTCAATTTCGGCAGAATTTATGTTCGATCGCATAATTTAGGGAGAAGGGCACCTTTAACTGAGTACCAGATCATATCCATAGTTAGTTCCTGCAAGTCGTGCCTGTTGGATCTCGGTGGTTCATTAGTTATCACCTATGAATTTATTTGCCTTGCAGGTTGTTTATACATTGTTAATGCCGGCACACAATCCGATGGCAGACGATGCTTTCGAATTCCAGGTAACGGAAGAAAACTAGCCCTTCACTCTGGTCAATCTCTTCCACGGGGCATTTAATTTAGCTTTTATAATCGCGATTTGTTTGTATTTCGTCAAAAATTCAGAGCCAGACATTAGAAAAAGCGTATACTATGTGCAAAGGGAAAGCCCGGAATGTTTCTACGGGATGCAGGTCCACTGCAACTGCCCCATGTGGGTATCCACTGCCACTACCCAGTCTGGGCTCAACGAGCTTATCACTCGACACCAGTCTACAACCTTGACGTTGAATGTGATGACATTATCACTCAGTTTTGTCATTGCGTGATGCGACGTTGCTGAGCTAAATGACTGCGTCTTTGCAGCACAACTTTGTGCGGAGCGGAGGCGTGGCAGCCATTCTTGGTATGCTGGTCAAGAACAACTTTCTCCCCAATGCAGACATCGTCACGAAGAGGTGAGCCGCTAATATGCATGACCGTACCACGACTTGTCGCATCGAGTAACGGGTGGTTGCTCGTTAATTTTAAATTAATTGGTATGAAAGTATTCAGTTGGGCACGATTTGATCGCTTATGTTTTTTTTTTGACCGTTTGATCAATGTTTTGTCGTAAAAATGTCAGTGAAAGATGGAACTCGTTTAAAAAACAAATTTGGGTAAAACAAATCAACACTATGACTCAGGAAATCTCATCTCAATTGTCAAGACAAGCAATTGTATTTGACCCACGTAGCCTCAATCGATTTTAGACGAAAACGATATTCAGAAAGAGTGGTCAGTGTTCTATGTACGTGCGTAATGTGCATGCTTAGATCTAACATTCCACATATAGATTTTACGTGCATGCTAATAAACGTAAAGAATTATGAAGAGGTTAGTGAAGTGAAGAATATATATTATAGAAGTGAACGAATATGATGAATGAAGTGAGTGAATGTGATATATGTCAGATATTATGTCATATCTGCTTGGGTAACGTGCATGCTACATCTAACCCAAGTGTGCGTGCGAGCGTGTGCGCGTGCTTGCGTGCGTGCGCGCCTGTGCGTCTACCACGTCTCATGCCGTACCTGTGTGGGTGATCTGTCTCTGTATGCGGTGTGGTCCGTGTCTGCATGCTGTGTGATCCGCGTCTGTGCGCGGCGCGATCCGCGTCTGTGCGCGGTGTGATGTACACGGTGTGATCTGCCTCGCAGGGCCGCCTACCACGTCGTGCTGAAGATCTGCAAGGTGCTGCTGACGACGGTGAGTCACGCGCTCGTGCAGGTCGTCGCTGAGGCGTGCCAGCCCGAGACGCAGGCGCCGCCCGTCACGGCGAGCACGCACAGCCACGCCGTCGTGCTGCAGCAGGCTCTCCACCACCTGCCGAACCCGAGCGCGGAGTGCATGGTGCGCAACGTCGCCGTGCGACTAGGCCAGCACCTGGCCGACCAGGTGAGGTGGGGAGCGCGGAGGCGGGGAGCGGTGAGAGTGTCGGGAGGGTCGAGATAGTGTGGGAAGGAGAGGGAGGAGTGAGAGTGTGGGGAGGAGGGGGAGATAGGTTGGCAGGAGTGAGAGTGTGGGGAGGAGGGGGAGATAGGTTGGCAGGAGTGATGGCAGGAGTGAGAGTGTGGGGAGGGGTCGAGATAGGTTGGCAGGAGTGAGACTGTGGGGAAGGGGGCACGGGGAGGAGGGGGAGGAGTGAGATAGGTTGGGAGGAGGGTGAGGGGTGAGAGCACAGGAAAGAGCGAAGTGACGGGGAGGAAGGGAGGAGGGAGATGCGCAGATGCGCTAGTTTTTTCTGCGTGTTTAAACGGCTTTAATGGAAAGTTCCATAATTGTTCATAACTGTCTTTAGAATTTCTGTCATAGTTCTGCAAAACTTCTACTAGTTCTCACTCTATGATGAGGCACACAGATGCAGGGATGGCAGGCGCTCAAATATGCAGAGGATCAGGCGATTTTTCGTGTTGCGTATCTGTTACTTGTTGTATAATGTGGTAGTTTTTAAACAGTGATAGCTTTGATTGTTTTATGGATAATGGATTTGTGATTATTTATTCTTGCATAATCATTTGTTTAATGTTTATATCGCTAAGTGGCTCATTTGCATTTGTGTTTTTCGAACTAATTGGTAATATGATTGCACTTCAGGCTATAAATAGCTTGCCAGATCTGTCAACAATTAAGGCAGTGCAAAAGATATCATGGGCAGTGTCAAGTGGTTCACTCTGTCTTCTCCAATCATCTAGTGAAGAACTGCACAAGGCATATGAGAAGGTATTGATTCTCACATTCACAAGTATTCGTGCATTCCTCGTTTGGTAATTATACAACACGTATGATTATTAACATATACGTTATGATT
Organism: Priapulus caudatus; assembly: GCF_000485595.1. Classification (NCBI taxonomy): domain Eukaryota; kingdom Metazoa; phylum Priapulida; class Priapulimorpha; order Priapulimorphida; family Priapulidae; genus Priapulus; species Priapulus caudatus. The sequence goes on along the minus strand of NW_014577213.1, from coordinate 174,270 downwards.
TCTTTGGCATTCCATCACTTCAGTTGTGTGTAAGCTTATGGTTTTGGAAAAATTTCTTTATTACATACAAAGGAAATTTGGTAAAAATGTAAAATAAAACAGTAAAGGAAGTCAGACATCCCGATCGATCCAACACAATCCCATTCAAATCAAATCAAATATAATAAATTAAATACAATAAATAAAAAATTTAAAAAAAATTAATATAAAAAACTCAATCTCATATTGAAAAATCAATATCAGGTTGCAATTTAGGATCTTTCTTTGATGGAATTTCAATCAAATTAATCTATATTTTTTTTAAACATTGGGTCTCGCCTCTCTCACTCCTTTGTTGACGGTGGTGGTCGTGTTGTGATTTTCTGCAGCAGTGCAAACAGCCGGACACTGAGGACATACACGTGGCACGTGAGGCAGTGGAGGTGCTCACTCTCTGTCTCGCGCTCTGCCCCCAGGCCCTCGACTCTCTCGTCAAGGACAAGCACTTTGTCAGCTTCGTCATAGACCTGCTGCTCATCTGTAAAAATAGGTAGGAGATCGGGAGGTTGCCTGTAGCGCCACCTGTCGCTGTGCGACCGTGATGTTTATACCGCTATATTGACGGAATCATTCCTTATGAATATGTGGTGGACACTTCGTTGGCTTGGATTCGAATTGGTCATAAGGAATTATTCATCTTTTTTAAGAGATAAAAAAATACTTTAGTCTCTTGCGATTTTTGAGGCATTTGAAATTTTAGAGGCTGCTTGTTTGACACGTTACAATTGATGTAAAGCATTGTAAGTTTTTTTTATCTTGTGTGTGTACATAGAAACCCTTATAGCATCGTCAAGAAAGCATTTAACTGAAGAGTTATTATAGCGTGTATTTCTCATCAATGGTTTTGGCTATTTTTCGTCCTGTTCCATTTTGTATTTCATGTGAAGGTTAAGTCTTGTTGTTGTGATTGTGTTGAATCTATGATATCGTCTACATAGCCTGTATTTCTCTCTGATGGCTGTTTTGACATTTTTCTTTGTATTTTTGTGTGAATGTTGACCAGTGTTTACAGCTAGTGTGCCTCCATCGTGTCACGTTTGCCCCGCAGGTCTGTGAGAATAACGGCAGCCGAACAGTTCCTGCTGATGGCGACAAAGTGTTGTACCGGACACCAGTCACTCTGGTTCTTCATTTCACTGCTCTTCCCCGTTCTCAGTGTAAGTAATTCTCTGTCAGCGTGAACACACTCGTTATAACTTTGTTTTACTAACCTTCGCGATGCTAGTGTTGTGATTTCCCCCCCTCAATCGTGTATCACTCGATGAGAGTGCCTTTCTCAGTGAGAGGTGAGCCTGTGGAGAGAGAGTTGAGTGCGCCAGTGCAGTGCCCACTAGAAGGAATCGTTAAACTCGCACTTTCAAATTGCCATTTGAAAATCGAGGGCCCCGTCGTGTTGAAAACATCAAAAGTAGTTGTGAAGTCTGAAACATCGTGACTTGAGGTGAAAGTTACACTATACTACTCGTGTTGGTCGCGACCATTATATATTATATATTAGAAGAAGTAGAAAATGCAGAAAATGCAGAGAATATAGAAAATGTGGAGATTGTAGAAAAGACGAATTCTAATTCTGCCATGATTCTGTTCGATTGAGTTTGAGTTCTCTCTGTTTGGATTGCAGACGACGGTGATGGATAACGCTAAGAACTCGCACGAGTACTTCCAGCTGCTGTGTCGTCTGCTAAACTTCGCCTGCGCTAGTAACACTGTTCTGCCCAACGTCAACGCCCTGCTGAACAGCGAGCTGCAGTGGCTCAAACGCCTCAAGGTTCGTGGCCCTGTGAGCGCGCATGCGTGTCCAATGCAGACGTAGAGTGCCTTAGATAATCAGGTCTTGGGGGGGTAATATACTTGATATAATAATAACCTTGGCCTTGTAAGTAATAATGGGGTGTACGTCTAGACGTATGTGTTCAGACTGGTATTGTTAATAGCTAATGCGATGAACAGGAGCAGGGTGTCCGACTGTCCGGGTTTAAACTGTAATTGTGTGTATTTCACAGAGATTTTATAGCGTTTTCTTTAGATCGTGGTATCTGTAGCTCGTACTTGTTTAAACAGAGTCTCCGCTAAGGCGCACTTCGGTAGTGGTCTGGGCACAATAGCACTTGCCAGCATTCTCGTTCCATCGTCGTGGACTCTGTTGTCGGGTCGTTGTGGTAACATCGTTGCCGTGGCGACGTTCTGCTGCAGAACGAGGTGCAGAAGCAGGGAGAGTGTCTCGTGGAGGAGGCGTTGCTAGAAGGTCACCTTGGCATCACCAAGGAGCTGCTCGCCTTCCAGACGCCCGAGCAGAAGTTCTTCATAGGTGCCGAGACGAGCGGTCCGGGCATGATACAGGTAAATAGCATGTGACACGAACAGTCAGGGCATGATACAGGTAAATAGCATGTGACACGAGCAGTCAGGGCATGATACAGGTAAATAGCATGTGACACGAACAGTCAGGGCATGATACAGGTAAATAGCACGTAACACGAGCAGTCGGGGCATGATACAGCTAAATAGCACGTGACACGAGCGGTCAGGGCATGATACAGGTAAATAGCACGTAACACGAGCAGTCAGGACATGATACAGGTAAATAGCACAGGACACGAGCGGTCTGGGCATGATACAGGTAAATAGCATGTGACACGGACAGTCAGGGCATGATACAGGTAAAAATGGCATGTGACACGAACAGTCAGGTCATGACACGAGCGGTCTGGGCATGATACAGGTAATTAGCACGTGACACGAGCAGTCGAGGTATGATACAGGTATCCCCGCGATAAAACGTACCGTATTTACACTCATAAATATTCGATTAATAGGTAAGCACGCCACGGGGGCTGTTTCCTCTTCTTGTCGCGCGGCAACATAGTGCAATAAGTTTGAATGCATGCGTGTGCGTCTGAGTGCGCACGCACGCATGTAACGTAACGTGACGCCCGTCGTTTCCTCTTCTCGCCACCAGGAGATCGTCGAGGACTTTGTGTTCCCGGCATCGCGACTCGTGCTCGTCTCACAGAAGACCGGCGGCGGCGGGAGCGCGTCGCGGCAGAACGCCGTGCCGGTGTGTTCAAGTGCACTGACGACGATTGCTGCGTACGAGCTGCTGGTCGCGCTCTGTACGGGATGCACACTCAACCTGAAGCTGCTCGCGCAGATGCTGTCCAGCATGTATTATACAGGTGAGTCGATCACAGGTGTTACACGGGTGAGGTGTCGCAGGTGTTACACGGGTGAGGTGTCACAGGTGTTACACGGGTGAGGTGTCACAGGTGTTACACGGGTGAGGTGTCACAGGTGTTACACGGGTGAAGTGTCACAGGTGTTACACGGGTGAGGGGTCACAGGTGTTACATGGGTGAGTCATCACAGGTGTTACACG
>NW_014577213.1:167483-168908 GCF_000485595.1 Priapulus caudatus | reverse complement strand
TGCTGCTGCTGCTGCTTCTTCTTCTTATTCTGCTCCTGCTGCTGCTGCTATTGCTGCTGCTGCTGCTGCTGCTTCTTCTTCTTATTCTGCTCCTGCTGCTGCTGCTATTGCTTCTGCTCCTGCTGCTGCTGCTTCTTCTTATTCTGCTCCTGCTGCTGCTGCTTCTTCTTATTCTGCTCCTGCTGCTGCTGCTTCTTCTTATTCTGCTCCTGCTGCTGCTGCTGCTCCTGCTGCTGCTATGTCTGCTGCTGCTGGTGCTACTGCTTCTGCTGCTGCTGCTGCTTCTGCGGCTGCTGCTGCTGCTGCCACTGCTACTGCTGCTTCTGCTGCCACCGCTGCTGTTGCTTGAACTGTACGGGGGTGTGTGTGAAGGGCTGGCTGCTCACATCTGCATTAATTGTACGCCACCGCACCGACGCGGCGTTTGTCGTAACTCGCACGTTTCTCTCTCGCGCGTGTCTCAGGCTGTGGGGCGAGCCGGTGAACCTGCGTGAGCAGCACGACGCGCTGGAGTTCTTCAACAGCCTCGTCGACAGCCTCGACGAAGCCCTCAAGTCCCTCCAGCAGAAGCCGCTCATGTCCCGCGTTCTCGGCGGCTCCTTCGCCGACCAGAAGATCTGCAAGGAGTGTCCGCACAGGTGAGGACGTTTGCCGGGGCGACGACGACAGGGGGGGGGGTTGCCGGGGGCGACGATGACAGATGAGGGCGCTTGCCGGGGGCGACGACGACAGGGGGGGGTTGCCAGGGGCGACGACGACGGGGGGGTTGCCAGGGGCGACGACGACGTGGGGGGTTGCCAGGGGCGACGACGACAGGAGGTTGCAGGTGGCGACGGCGACGGAGAGTTGCCGGGGGCGACGGCAACGAAGGATTGTCGTAGGCGATGATGATGGGGGGTTGCTGGGGGCGACGGAGGGTTGCCGGGGGCGGGGGCGACGATGGCGGGGATTCATCATTGCTGGAGGCTGGTAAAAATTGGCTGAAGAATTGTTGCTACTCCTGCCATATATATAGGAGTGGCTCTTTTACAGAAAGTTGATGTATATACTTCCAAGGAACGTAACACGCACTCTGAATGATTGTGTATGTTGCATTATTTTTGTTCTCATAGCCTGTGTTTGTTGTTACACTATAATGATTATGCATATGATTGTGTATTTTATTTGTTAAATGATGTATACCTGCTATTAAATTATATAGTATTGTGTTTAAATGACTTGTTACCCAAGATTTCTACTTGGTGAAGAAAATTCCTACTTGTAAATATAGTTATTAGTATCGTATCATGATGTAAATATAGTTATTAGTATCGTATCATGATGTAAATATAGTTATTAGTATCGTATCATGATGTAAATATAGTTATTAGTATCGTATCATGATGTAAATATAGTTATTAGTATCATATCATGATGTAAATATAG
>NW_014577213.1:155396-165283 GCF_000485595.1 Priapulus caudatus | reverse complement strand
TGTGACAACGACGATGACGATGACGATGCTGATGGTGGTGGTGATGATGACTGTGACAACGACGATGACGATGACGATGCTGATGGTGGTGATGATGATGACGGTGACAACGACGATGGTGATGACAACAATGATGATGATTGCAGGTATTCACGGGAGGAGCCGTTCACCGCGCTCAACATAGATATCCGGCTGCACAGTAACCTTGTCGAGTCATTAGAGCAGTATGTGAAGGGAGATCTGCTCGAGGGTGCTAACGCTTACCACTGTGAGAAGTGTAACAAGAAGGTGAGGAGACAAGAGGGGAGGAGCGAGGGAGAGAGAGAGAGAGGGGGAGAGGGAGAGGGAGAGAGAGACACAGAGAGGGAGGGAAAGAGAGAGAGAGAGACAGAGACAGAAAGAGTGAGAGAGGGAGAGAAACAAAGAGGAGAGATAGAGCGAGGGGGATAGAGATATGCAGAAAAATGTAATATATTTCTGGAACAGGCCGATGTGAAATACGTTTTTGTTTCGTAATTCACTGCCTGATCACAACTGTTAAACTTTTAATTAAACCGGGTCGTTGTCAAACCTTGTTGTTGTTTCCCCCATTTTAAGGTTGATACAGTGAAGCGACTCTGTTTGAGAAAGCTACCTCACGTGTTGGCGATTCAGCTCAAGCGATTTGATTACGATTACGAACGGGAATGTGCAATTAAATTTAACGACTACTTCGAGTTTCCACGAGAAATAGACATGGAGCCGTACACGGTGCAAGGTCTCGCGAAAATCGAAGGTGAGTGATCGACAGAAGTGGCAATCGTGGCGAAACTTGTGAGCAACGCGTTTATAATTGACTTCCCATTGAGACGTTGGTGTAGCATCTAGGTGTGGAGAACATTCACTAATCGTGTTCAGTTTGAGGGTTGAGAGTGCATGTACCATCACGTTTCTGTCCTGTTTACCAGTAGCATATGGTGCACTTGGTGTTGGCGTCACATATAATAAATGAAAATTTAATAAGAATAATAACAACATATGACAATAGTTGTAATAAGAATATAAACAAATAATATTATTAATAATCATAATCATAATATAAAAAATCGTTATAATATTATAAATTAGAACCACACGCTCTTGCTTTTCTTGCTGCTAATAATGCACTTGGATTTTCTATCATGCTGTTGATAGCACATGTGTGCAGGGTGCAAAATTAACGGGAGTCCAGAGTCAAATAGTCCCTGATTTACTGTCGGACTCCCTGATTTGACATACGCAAGAGTCCGTGTGACTCCATGAAAATTCTGCCTAACTAGTTTGTTCAAGAGCATGGCGTCGCGGAATTCGGAATCCCGAATATGGAATGTCCAAAGAAAATTTGGCAGACGTTCAACCACATGAATCTTCAAAATAAGCACATAAGTTATTGTTAATATCTTTAGTTTTGAACTTCAGACTGCGGACTCCCTCATTTTGCTGCGGCCTCCTCTTGTTGGACTCTCTTGTTCACAAGTTAATTTCCACCCCTGTGTGCGTGTGTGTATTACAGGAGAGGTGATCAGTGACGATGAGGTGGACGTGTCTCGAGGGGTCGTGTGCAGCAAGTATAGGCTTGTCGGAGTGTTGGTGCACAGTGGTCAGGCCAGCGGAGGCCACTACTATTCCTACATCATGCAGAGGTATGCCTCACTCACTAACTGACAGCTGCAGCACGCGGGAAAAGTTGACCTAGCATCGGCGCCCCTCACTGGTTTACCTGATTAGGATCAGTGTTGTCGATTGTGATGACGATGATGGCGTGTATATGGGCCATCGACCTCCCCTTTTGTCTTTCTGCCTGTCTGCCATCGACATAAATCTTCTCACGTTGAACCTCATTCATCATTGGCACAACTACTTACAAATCTACGTATTGATTGCATAAAAGAAATGTACTATAGAACTATATATTATGTATGTGTGTGTGTGCGTGCGTGCGTGCGTGCGTGCGTGCGTGCGTGCGTGCGTGCGTGCGTGCGTGCGTGCGTGTGTGTGTAAACATAATATATAGTTCTATAGTAAAATACATATACATACTAAATATTACCTACATAACTGCAAAACATATTCACAAAAGTGGCCAGGGCAAAGCAGCCTGCATTGCGCTCAACGAAAAAATTAGCACAAACGATGCGGGCGTGCCCACGCCGCTACGAGTCACGCTCACATCGTACGCCTACCTACGTTTACCTCTGTACGTCGCTGAGCATTGTTGTTTATTGTTTATTGTTTGATGTTTGTTGTTTGTGGTTTATTGTTTATTGTTTGGTGTTTGTTGTTTAGTGTTTGTGGTTTTTTGTTTGTTATTTATTGTTTGTTGTTTGTTGGTGTAGGAACCAGGACGGCTCGTCTAAGTGGTACAAATTTGACGACGGTGAGGTGTCGGAGTGCAGCATGCAGGACGACGAGGAGATCCGCAACCAGTGCTTCGGTGGAGAGTACACGGGAGAGGTGTTCGACCACATGCTGAAAAAGTAATGCCCCCCCCATCTTGCCGTTGTCGTTATTATCCTTCGTAGGTGCCTAGCTGGCACATAAGGCAGTGACGAGAGATCTCCAACGTCGTCGGTCCGCTGCTACTGGCCTCAGCGTGTTCCGTGACAGGTCACACATCCGCATCTCCTTCTCGATGGTCCTTCTCTAGGTCTCCTTGGGTCTTCCCCTTCTTCGCCTCCGATCTGCCGCCGTTAACGAGTTATTATTAGTAAATAAAGTAGTAATAAGTTATTACTATTAGTAGTAGTAGCAGCAGTAGTAACATTATTCTGTTATTAATAATTTATTGATTATAAGTAAATAAATTGATAAATTGTTATTATTTTTACTAGTAGTGGTAGCAGTAGCAGCAGCAGCGACGGTAGTAACATTCTTTCATTTTTGATAAATTGTTAATAAATAAATATTATAATAACTATTAATACATTGTTATTATTGTTAGTAGTAGCGTTAGCAGCAACAGCAGTAGTAGTTGTAGTAGTTAAGTAATTATTTCACTTGGTTGGGTGTCACCAATTTGCACTATTATTGATTAACTAATCAATTGGTACATCAATTAACATTGTTCTATTGGTCGATAGATTAATTATTAAACCAACTATAATTAATACATAGGCAGTTTGTCAGCGCATTATTGCCTTCGTCGTTCCCGCTGCCACACATCTCAAATATGATTGTGATCGAGTTGGTTCTGTCGTTTGCTGTGCGTCGCTTACCGGTCTCGTGTCTCGGTCCCAGGCATTGTCACAAATCGACTCGACCGAGCAAATCGGCAGTATTTAGTGTGACAGACGGTCAATAGTTAGTCGTCAGCCGCTATAGACGCCACCGTGTGATTTTCAGAACGTCGTATAGGAGACAGAAGCGCTGGTGGAATGCGTACATCCTCTTCTATGAGCGCAAGGACATGGCAGATGATGTACTAAAGGGCCTGCAGGATCTCAAGATAGGTACAGCTTAAAACCTTCTCTACTCGTCATCTCGCTGACGACATCTAAATAATGCCTTAGCAAGTGTTTGCCGTGGTCTTACCACGATACAAAAACTACAACTCCAATAGCATCAGCAGCAGCAACAGAAACAGCATCAACATCAACAACAACAACAACAACAACAACAGCAACACCAGCAGCAGCAGCAGCAGTAACAGTGGCAACAAGAAGAAGTACAACAACAACAACAACAGCAACACCAGCAGCAGCAGCAGTAACAGTGGCAACAAGAAGAAGTACAACAACAACAACAACAGCAACACCAGCAGCAGCAGCAGCAGCAGTAGCAACAAGAAGAAGTACAACAACAACAATAACAGCAACAACAGCAGCAGTATTGAGGTGCTTTGTTGTTACCAGCACGTGTTTCTGCATTCCGTAGAGAGCAAGTTGAAGATGCCGGCTGCCATCGACAAGTGCGTGCGCAAGGAGAACGTTCACTTCATGCACAGCAAGAGTCACTTCAGCGTCGAGTACTTCCAGTTCATGAAGAAACTGATCAGCGCTAACGCCCCCTACGTCACGCTGGGCCCGGACCAGGAGAAGATGGTACGTCAGTGGCGACGTTAAATCAACGTAGCTTGATGCAAAGCTGAATCGGCGTTTAGCGTTAAGACATGGTTAAGATGACTACGCTTTTTGTTGATGCTTTCGGTTTCTGAAACTGGAATGTAATGAAAGTGTAGTGTTCGTACACTACGAGTGAAATGCATTGTAAGATTATAAGGTCGCAGAGTGAGGCATCCCGCAGTGTGCGTGTGCGTGTGCGCGAGTGTGTTTGTGTTTGCAGGTGCGGGTGCGTGCGTGCGTGTGCGTGTGCTCGCGTGTGTTTGCGGGTGCGTGCGTGTGCGCGCGCGTGTGTTTGCGGGTGCGTGCGTGCGTGTGTGTGTGTGTGTGCATGTGTGTGCGCGAGTGTGTTTCCGGGTCCATGTGTGCGTGCGTGCGTGTGTGTGCGCGTGTGTGCGTGTGTGTGAGCAAGTGTGATTTCGGGTGTGTGCGTGCGGGTGTGCAGGTCCATGTGTGCGTGCGTGTGTGTTTCCGGGTGCGTGCGTGCGTGTGTGTAGGTCCATGTGTGCGTGCGTGCGTGTGTGTGTGTGCGTGCGTGTGACATGTCGTGGCTGTGTCGCTGTGTGTACTGAGAGAGTGTTGAGAGAGTTGCTTCCACTCTTGCAGAGTGCTGACAGTGAGGAGTTGGCGATGACTAGCATTCAGCTGGCTTCCAAGTTCCTCTTCACCGTTGGTTTCCACACGAAAAAGACACTCAGGTGGGTTCATGCTCATTCTCCTCATGCGTAGCCCTTGCGTCAGTGCAGCATGATGCATCACAGTGCATCCTAGAGGTGTAACAAGACACTGGGATCACGATGCAATACGTATCTCGATATGTAGGTCACTATACGATACGTACCGCGATACACGTGCTACCGATGTCGTGGAGCGGAAACGTATTAGCCAGCGAGCCGTGCAGCCGTGATTTGTACGGTCAGTTTTGAAACTGCATGGCCCAAAAAAATTTGAAATTTTGAAATTTTCTGTGGGAGCCCACGTAGGACCCCCACTCATACTCTCCCCCCCCCGTGAAGGCCTGCGGCGTTCACGAAGACCGCTACAGCGGTTTTGGCTGAGACACACAAAAATTGCACTCCCAAATATTTTTCCTGCACTCCCACAATATTCATTCCTGGCTAATACCCTGTGGAGCGGCGGTGGGTTGCGTGCGAGCATCGCACGGCAAGCACACGTCTGCGCGTTGGTTGCAGCGTGGTACGGAAGCGACGCACCGCAGTAACTCTGGGGGGTATCACGCCACGGCAGGGGTAGAAATAAACTTTTGAACAAGGGAGTTCAACGGACTCCCTGCACTTGAAAAGAGGGAGTTCGCAGTTTGCAGTTCAAAACTAAAGATATTATAAATAACGCATGTGCTTATTTCGAAGATTTATGTGGTTGCACATCTGCCAAATTTTATTTGGACACTTGCTGAAAAAGTATGGTAATACCGTGCGGCTGTGCTCTGGAACGAACTAGTTAGTATATAGAAGATTTTCATCGAGTCACACAGACTCCTGCATATGTCAAATCAGTAAATCCGACAGTAAATCGGGGGAGTATTTGACTCCGGACTCGCGTTAATTTCGCACCCTGAGTCTGCCACGGGGTCGGACGTCATAGTGTCCACGGGTCGCGCGTTGTCTAGTCTCTTGTGCACTCTGACATCCTCATAACGCATAATATAATACATAATAATAATAATAATAATTATAATATATTTTATGCAGTGTCTCACAATACGATTAATCCCAGTAACAACAGTAATAACGTCCCACCGTCAATTACAAAACAAGACGAGGGTGAATACAGAACCTCCCGCCTCCGATCAACCGCCGTAAAACGCGATGGCTGCAATATCCGGCATCTGATTGATTGATTGATTGATTGATTGATTGTCTATTGATTGCAGGGGTCCGGCGAACGAGTGGTACGACGCGGTGTGCACGCACATGCGTTACGCGCGGGCGGCGCGCGGCTGGTTCGTGCGCAGCGTGCTGTTTGCACACGCAGAGCGATTCTCTGAGTACCTGCTCGAGTGCCCGTCGTCGGAGGTGCGCACTTGCTTCTTCAAGATACTCGTCTTCCTCGCCCACTTCACCCGCGACGACGGCCCGTGCCCGCCGCCCAACCTCCCCGACGCAGGTGAGCCAGGGGGCGGGGGTCGCGATGGAGGGGTGAGGTTGTGATGGAGGGGTGGGGGTCGTGATGGAGAGGTAGGGGTGGTGTCACCATAAAGAAGGTGGGGTCACGATGGAGGGAGTGGGGGTCGCGATGGAGGGGTGGGGGTCGTGATGGAGATGGAGGGGTGGTGTCACCATAAAGAAGGTGGGGTGATGATGGAAGGAGTGGAGTCGTGATGGAAGGCGAGGAGTGATGATGGAAGGGCTGGGGTCGTGATGCGGGGAGGGGTAATTTAATAGAAGTTAGAGAGCGATTAAAGTAGCTTTGTAAAGTAGCTTCGTGGGGCTGGAGGGTGTTCGTGATATTTCAGTGTTTGGATGGTTGTGTCAGTAAGAAGGTTATTGGATGGGTCGGCGAATAGATGGACAGATGGACGAACGGACACACGAGTGAATGGATGGATGGATGGATGGCTGGATGGATGTATAGATGAATGGGTGGATGGACGGATGGCTGCATGGATAGACAGATGGCTGGATGGATGTATAGATGGATTGCTGCATGGATGGACGGATGGATGTATAGATGAATGGGTGGATGGACGGATGGCTGCATGGATGTATTGATGGATGGCTGCATGGATGTATAGATGGATGACTGGTCAGATGGTTTGGATGGGTTGACTGTGAGGCATTATCACACATTTATTGAGCGGCGTGTTTCTCGTGCAGTGCAAGTGATCGACGTGAATGCCACACTGAGTGATTACATCCTGCAGGCAGTGCTGTCGCTGCTCAAGCAGCAGGTGTCCGAGCACAGCCGCCACCTCACCCAGTACTTCTCTCTCTTCCTCATGTATTCAACGCTGGGCGTGCCAGAGGTGAGGCTCGCATGTGATCCCGCGGTCGCCATGGCGACTGCACAGCCGATTCACGTATTGTTATCGTAATGCGAATTTTTATTTATTATTTTTTGTAAATCTTTGTCGATTTTTGTTGTAGGTTTACGTTGTTTTTTTAATCACAAATTTATTTGTACATAGTACATTTTAGCGGCAATCGAGAGTGTTTGCATAGATTTTAAAGCCATTGTTTCGAAATCATTGCTGAAAAAATATAGCGAAGTATAGTCTCACCTCATAGCAGATATATTACTGATTACACCAATTTGAAAAACACTAAGAATTTATGCTGTTATAGCATAGAAAATTAGAATTTTAGAACACGCTGTAACAACATGGCATATTTGATTATAGCGATAATTTATTTGCAAATGGTGCCTTCAAAACAAGTGCACGATTCAAACAAAAGTGCATCTGATTCTGTTTAGTTTATTCTGTTTCTTTTTTTTAAATTGGCCGATATGTTGCGCTTTCACGAGATAGTCCGAGATTCGCAAGAAATTGCAGCGGTAATCAAAACGAGTAATCAAAACTCGAATCGTGCATGTTTTTGGTGAATATAGCTAAGTGCGAAGGTTCTACGACATGTAAGCATTACTCTAGACAGTTGTTGTTATGCTAGCGATAACTATCGTATAAGTGGGGAAAACACGAGACTGGGTGAAAATTAGTTTCGAAGTACTGGAAGTACTTTCAATCGGTAGATTGACGTATATTTTCCCACGCGTGCGTTTGTTCGCGCTGTACAGGGTTCGTAGCGGGTCTTCCAAAGTCTTATAAGTACTTATTTTGCCAAAAATAAAATAAGGGCCCTTATTAGTACTTATTTTTGGTGAAATCTTAGAAAAGTACTTAATAGTCCTTATTTTTTCTCGACTTAGAGTAAGAATTGTTGTATATATAATACGGAATAATTAAATCTGCTGTGCAATTGTGTATATAAATATTATTAGTGTACTTTAATAGTCGGTGATCTATCATAAATCGCGTTAAAAAGTCTTATTTTGGCCTCCAGAAATGGTCTTATAAGTCCTTATTTCAACATGTGTCTTACTACTATGAACCCTGCTGCAGAGGACGCAGCTGCTGCGGCTCGGTGTGCCCGCGACGTTCATGCTGGTTGCGTTGGACGAGGGACCGGGTCCGCCGATCAAGTACCGCTACGCAGAGCTGGGCAAGCTCTACCAGGTCGTCTCACAGCTGATACGCTGCTGCGACGTCGCCGCGAAGATGCAGTCCAGCCAGCCGGTGAGTCGCGGGTGGCAGGGGACTGACTGCGGGGAATACGTATGTAATTCACTGCCTGATCACAACTGTTAAACTTTTAATTAAACCGGGTCGTTGTCAAACCTTGTTGTTGTTTCCCCCATTTTAAGGTTGATACAGTGAAGCGACTCTGTTTGAGAAAGCTACCTCACGTGTTGGCGATTCAGCTCAAGCGATTTGATTACGATTACGAACGGGAATGTGCAATTAAATTTAACGACTACTTCGAGTTTCCACGAGAAATAGACATGGAGCCGTACACGGTGCAAGGTCTCGCGAAAATCGAAGGTGAGTGAGTGATCGGCAGAAGTGGCAATCGTGACGTAAATCGTGACGTAACTTGTGAGCAACGCGTTTATAATCGACTTCCCATTGAGACGTTGGTGTAGCATCTAGGTGTGGAGAACATTCACTAATCGTGTTCAGTTTGAGGGTTGAGAGTGCATGTACCATCACGTTTCTGTCCTGTTTACCAGTAGCATATGGTGCACTTGGTGTTGGCGTCACGTATAATAAATGGAAATTTAATTTAATTTAAGAATAATAACAACATATGACAATAGTTGTAATAAGAATATAAACAAATAATATTATTAATAATCATAATCATAATATCAAAAATCGTTATAATATTATAAATTTGAAGCACACGCTCTTGCTTTTCTCGCTGCTAATAATGCACTTGGATTTTCTATCATGCTGTCGATAGCACATGTGCGCAGGGTGCAAAATTAACGGGAGCCCAGAGTCAAATAGTCCCTGATTTACTGTCGGACTCCCTGATTTGACATACGCAGGAGTTCGTGTGACTCCATGAAAATTCTGCCTAACTAGTTCGTTCAAGAGCATGGCGTCGCGGAATTACCGTATTCTTTCAGCTAATGTCCAAAGAAAATTTGGCAGACGTGCAACCACATGAATCTTCAAAATAAGCACATAAGTTATTGTTAATATCTTTAGTTTTGAACTTCAGACTGCGGACTCCCTCATTTTGCTGCGGCCTCCTCTTGTTGGACTCTCTTGTTCACAAGTTAATTTCTACCCCTGTGTGCGTGTGTGTATTACAGGAGAGGTGATCAGTGACGATGAGGTGGACGTGTCTCGAGGGGTCGTGTGCAGCAAGTATAGGCTTGTCGGAGTGTTGGTGCACAGTGGTCAGGCCAGCGGAGGCCACTACTATTCCTACATCATGCAGAGGTATGCCTCACTCACTAACTGACAGCTGCAGCACGCGGGAAAAGTTGACCTAGCATCGTCGCCCCGCACTGGTTTACCTGATCAGGATCAGTGTTGTTGATTGTGATGACGATGATGGCGTGTATGGGCCATCGACCTTCCCTTTTGTCTTTCTGCCTGTCTGCCATCGACATAAATCTCCTCACGTTGAACCTTATTCATCATTGGCACAACTACTTACAAATCTACGTATTGATTGCATAAAAGAAATGTACTATAGAACTATATATTATCAGGAGTAGATAATAGGGAGGAGTGTGACATTAATAAACAAGGGAAATTCGTCATTTACTAGCCTTCTA
>NW_014577213.1:145929-154676 GCF_000485595.1 Priapulus caudatus | reverse complement strand
AACCACTAACGAAGTTGCAGTGCTGGTGAGTGGTTAATCCTCGTTCGATTAATGACGAGATTATTGATGATGGGGGGTATTTCTGGAGCCGCGAATCAGCGTGTGAACGCTCGGCCGCGTATTTGTCTCAGATACGGTATTTCGCAAATCCGGTATTTTATAAATACGAGGTCTCGTGTGAACGAGGCTGACATCATCTCCCTCGCCCCGCCGCCGCCGCCGCCGCCCGCGGATGTCGCGTTGATCATGCTGTGGCGGTCACTTCTAGTGATCGGTCACCTGCACATAAAGGACAATTTTGGGTGTTTCCCTAGAGTTGTGTAGTGAATGAGCCTTGGTAGAACACACGCCTGTCTATAGGGGACACTTTAGGGGGTTACTCTTGAGTCGCCGTTATATACAGCTTCGGCTTTTATGTTTCATCGATTGTTGTCACTCGATCTAGATGTAGATGGTTCGTTGGTTACTGTCATGCGATATAAATATTTCCTTGTTATTTGCGTGCGGTTTGTTTTACAAATGATGCGCGTTGTTGCTGCGTCTGTCTCGACAACGTCTAATCTTGCTGCAGTTGGCTTTGCAGGCATTCCAGACGACCGCGATGGCCTGTTCGACACGATACAGCGTTCTAAAAGCCATCACCAGAAACGCGCCTATCAGTGCATCAAATGCATGGTGGCGTTGTTCTCCAAGTACGTACCACTGTCATTGTGCAGCTTCTTCCACCGCTGCTCTCCCGATAACATTCAGAGTCGTAGAGCAAACTCTTAACTGGCAAAATATTAACGACTTCGGAAAATCGGTGGCGGAGACCCCAGCCGTTCGTTGTCTTGCACTCGATGAGAGCGTGAGCAGTAGCAATTCGCAATAGAGAGAGTAGTGCCAGCAGGTCGCCTAGTCGACCAACGAGTCAACGACCTCAGGTTACCCACTTAATGATTATCGAAGTTCTAATTGACGGCATCTAGAGATGAGGGGGCCGCGTGTCTCATTGTCTGATTGCTCGTTTCAGCTGCCAGAAGGCGTACGAGTTGCTGCAGAGCAATGGTGATCTGAAGCGCAAGTGGGCTTGCTCCGTTGAGTGGCTGAACGATGAGCTAGAGAGGGTAGGTTGTAGTAGTGGCCGGCTTTCTGCTTGTCTGCTGCGTGTACGGAGTGCATTCACTTAGCTCTTTCGTACGTCTTAGCAGTAGCAACATTTGAATTTCGATTGAATTAATCGCCATCTTTATTACCGTATGTGAAAGCATTTTCTAACGAAAAATTCTACCTAAAAACTTTTGACGTCGGAAACCGATCGTGTGAACTCACAGTATCCCTTACAAAATGTTGCTTGCTGTTGTCTAATGTTGCGTACTGTTTCAGAGACCATACACAGCCAGCACACAGTATCCCTACAACAACTGGTCTCCGCCGGCGCAGTCTAACGAGACGTCCAATGGCTACTTCCTCGAACGGTCGCACAGTGCCAAGCTGACTCTTGAGAAGGCGTTCGAACTCTGCCCTGAAGAGGTGCGTGTCCACAACCCTGTTTTCATTCTTTCGTGTGCAGGCACAGATCGAATTTCCCCGCGGTGCCGTGGACAAGTGCCCGTTCTGGCATTCGTTAATCGATGTGGTGCCCACAAACACTGGACGATATCTACGGCAATGATGTTTTTATTACATGGTTCGCACAGTCCTTGAAAAGTCCTTGAATTAGAGGGGAGTCTTTGAAAAGTACTTGAATTTATTAAATGTTGATTTTGTGCTTGAAAAGTCCTTGGATTTTTAGAAAGAATCCTTGCCTGTAATAAAAAGAAATGTTGTACCATCAATAATGTGCAAACCTCAATAAAAATTGCGTTAAATGCGCTTAAAAAGCTATAGACACGATAGACAGTTAAATGACGATCACAAATTACAGTAAGTCAGTAAAATCAGTCAGTAAATCAGTAAAATCAGTCAGTAAATCAATGTATGTTGTAGAAGTGACAGTGTTTAGAAGCGTTTATTATTTGATCCAGGTAAGTTTTAGAGGTGACAGTGATTAAGAATGGGGTTATTAAATTAATCCAGGTGTGTTTTGTTCTGTGTATGAATTCCGATAAAATGTCCGATAAAATGTCCTTGAATTTCCGATAAAATGTCCTTGAAAAGTCCTTGAATTTTGAAATGTGTTTTTTCCCTTTGCCTGGTTTGTGTCGGTGTCCTCTTATCCTGCATAAAAACTTGTCATAAAGTAAGTTGTCTCGATAACCGTTCTTTGAAAGGAATATTTGCCCCATCCAATTACTCGGGTGTCGTACAATGTTTTATTAAACCGAACGCAAAACTTGCCGTGAAAAGGTTAGTTGTGCTCTTTCGTAAAACAGGTGTAGTATATTTCGTAGTAGACTGACTATACTTAATAATTTGACTCTATACTTAGGCCGTGTAGATTTATATTTTCTAAGAAAGTGTTTAGTCGAATTTTGTGCTAATACTAGACGAAATTTTTTACATTGCATTAAGTAAATTAATGTCAATTTAATGTCATTAAATCTCAATTTAAAAGATTATAATGCTGAATCTGAATATTTATGGTATGCTTCACATTGCTGCTATAGATGTTGACACGTAATCCCTAGGAGCAGTATAATCGATGTATATCATACTGCATACCCCTGATATGACTACACTGTCTAACGATGTCTCTGAGGTGCGTCGTCGTGACGACCGATGCACCGCGTGGCTTGCTCACTGTCGTCCCGTTTCTCGTTGGACAGGAGCCTGAGGAGTCCGCCATGACCGACGGAGCGGAGAGCCCGCAGCCCGACGAGACGCGGCCGCCCTTCTCCCACCCCCAGCACAGGCTGCACCATGTACAGGTACGTACAAGTACGTAGAGGCGCATGCCGCTCTCGCATCCTGCCGAGATCGTACGCCTCTCGCGGTCGGACCTGTGTATAAGGGTCGGTTGTTGCAGAGAGTCGACGGCTCTCGTGCACACGCTACACCGGAAACTGCCGCTCTGCCGAACCGTTACTGCAGAGATGCCAACCGCTACGATTTATCCGTATTTTATACGAATTTCTATTCTTTTTGCACCACTACGACCAGTTTGTATCAAACTACGAATTTGCCTGTGATCGGGAAAACAAAAATTTGGTCAATTATTGTCATTTTTTGTCAATTTATTGTCATTTTTGACCCTCAGAATGCAGGAAATTGCATCTCAGAATCAAAAATTTTTCCGGGTGCTATGCCGGACCCACTTAGCAAACTCGGGTAACTGATGTTGGCATCTCTGGTTACTGCGGACTCGCGTGACCGCGGCCGTCAATGCCTGATCACGAATGTCCGTGAATGTCTCCGTGAATGTTCGTTTGCGCGTCCCCCCGATCATTCGTCGATTCTCGGACGCTCACGCCGCGCGAAATATTTTCTCTTTTCAGAACAATCAGCAGCCACAACAGCAGCAGCAGCAGCAACAACAGGTGTTGGCAGGCGGCAGCGGCTTTCCGGGCGTGGCCATCCACCCGAACAACACGATCAACAACGCGCTGAACCAGACGCCGCGCGTCACCTCCGTCTCGCAGCCCTCTTCACACGAGAACTCCGACGCCGGTGAGGAGGAGAGGGACGAGCGCGAAGAGGAGGAAGAGGAGGAGGAAGAGGAAGAGGAGGAGGAGGAGAAAGAGGGCGTTAAGAGCGGAGATCACTGAATCGTCGCCGCCGGCTGGTCGACCGCGCGCTCCCCCCGAGCCTCCCTCCATCCCCCGCCGCTGCCTGGCCCCCGCGGCAGTTGCATCGTCTTACATTAGTGAAGATGCATCATGGGCATGTGCCATCGTAGAAGGGTGCCATCGTAGCACGGCGAGGTGAGGTGAGGGGAGGGGGGGCGGCAATGTTGATGCTTTAGCAAGAACCGCCCTCACACTGCGCGCCGTTAGTCTACCGGGGTGGCACTATCTTTACTGACGCTTCGTTCGTCGTGACTGCTAGCGATTGTAGTGTGTGAGGTCACCTTGCGTTGTCGTGCATGTTTCGCCTCGTTGCTGCCGCGATAGGTGGCAGCACGTTAGTCTCGTTGCGATACGGATGCTGCGCGTGGCCGCTGGTTGGCATGGTGACGACTGCAATGGCTGAGCGTGTGTTGACGGTTCGGTTTACGGTTAACCGACGACGAGAATGGTTTGTGACGTCACTACTGCAGTCACTGCTTACCCTCGAGTTAATTTGTTTTTGCGCGCATTACACAGTCTTACTAAACCGGTTTTTTGGCTCGGTGCGTTTTGTTTGAAATCGCATCGACGCAGCATGCGCGCGTCGCGGCAGAAGTAGTCGGCCCTCTGGTGGGAAGCTGCGTGTTTGTCGACGGCGATGCGGAAGGGAAGAGGTCAAAGGTCGTTTCCACGGGCATCGTTTCATTGTCACGCGCGACGATGACGACCGTGACGTGGGTTCGTTCGAATACCGCAGAATGCCAAGCTGCAGTGCTACTGCAGCGTAGGAACTCTACACAGTTGCAAGTCCCACGGATGCTGGTACATAGCTTTAATCGGTGCAACGTCGGTGCATCTGAGAGGC
Source organism: Priapulus caudatus (assembly GCF_000485595.1). Classification (NCBI taxonomy): domain Eukaryota; kingdom Metazoa; phylum Priapulida; class Priapulimorpha; order Priapulimorphida; family Priapulidae; genus Priapulus; species Priapulus caudatus. The sequence continues at coordinate 150,125 of NW_014577213.1, read as the reverse complement.
TCGTACAGCCGAGCGATGCTAATGCACTGAGTGCATAGTGGATTCTGAGCACGCACGCGTGAGTGGATTTCACACTTGCAGTGCGCACGCACCGTGTGTGGCACCGGTTTATGAATTTCGTTGCACAATAAGTATGAACGTAGCATTACCTGGCTGTGTGTAGGCATCGTCTGTTTTTAACGTGCAGGTAAAGCTGCAGTAATCTAATTGGTGTTGCCATTCGTTGCAGTCGAAGTTCTGTTGGCTATTTGTATAACGAACACACTGTCATAAAGGCCCCCATATGGAATTTTGTAGTATTTTGTATCTCTGGCTGTAGTTATCCATATGTGACACTAATGTATATTATGTATATGTGTTGAATAGGCTTGTCCATGTAGTTAATAAGGCAATAGCGGATGTCAAGAACGCATGAACGAATTGTGATAAGTTTAGTAGCACTGTACCAGTGGTAAAATGGTCCGGTTGTAAGATGGGCCGGATTTCGACACTTGCTATAAAGGAAAGTAAATAAGAGTACTTTTAAGTTATTTAAAGTCTGACTAGTTGAAGTTATCTGGCATTGTTTCCATGAGCACTTGCCTTGTGTGTGTGAGTGTGTGAGTGTGCGTGTGTATGAGTGTGCGTGCGTGCGTGCGTGCGTGCGTGCATGCGTGTATGGGGTGTGCGCGTACGTGCGTGTGCGTGTGCGTGTACGTGAATGGGGTGTGCGCGTGCGTGTATGTGTATGCCTACGTGCTTGTGCGCGTGCGTGTATGTGTATGCCTACGTGCGTGTTGGCGTACGTGCGTGTGTGTATGTTCGCACGAATTAACGTGCTGAATATTGTGTATTAGTAAGCACTGAAACGTGTATCGGTGATGTGGTGAAGTGTCTTGTGTGGTGGGGACAGAGAAACGTAGATAGTGCGTGCGTCGCCGCAACTCTGTCTGTCATCACGCATGAGCTTCGATCCATTCACAAGCGTTCACACGGGTGCATCTTTTATTATAATATTGTCACCGTATTGCGTGACGTTGACCGGTGTGTGCGTGCGTGCGTGCGTGCGTGCGTGCGTGCGTGCGTGTGTGCGTGCGTGCGTGCGTGCGTGCGTGCGTGCGTGCGAGAGACTCGCCCGGTGGCATCTGTAAGTTACACAAGCTCTGGCAGTGTGTGGTGGTGCCACCTCGTGGTTTGTTTACCGCGTGAGTAAATAGGAAAAGTGCTGAATGCGAGTGTTCAGTTGTACGTACGTGTATAGGTAATTTACACAGCTATCGTGCCACCTGTAACGTGGCATAGGTGTTGTTTTTGGAACCTTTTCCGTGTGTTATCGGTCACTTTGTGGGTTTTCTGTGCCAGGTAGTCGCTGCTTGCGCCCTTGTCGCTGTTATGTTAATCGAACTGCCTTGTATATCTTTCTGGCTATACTTTCACCCGCCGTGAGCCGCTTGCCATGAAGAGACAGCCGACCTTTTGCAGGCGGGTCGTTCGGTGGTGTGTGTGTTTGGCACGCGGGGGTGTGGAGCGTGTTTCATGTGATGTTTTCATTCCTGAGCCATCTAATGACGGGGGTACTACATGCGCGGGGTGGGGAGGGAGGGGCGAGGTAACCGGTGCGCCTACGGTCGGTGGCGGCGCCGGGTTTTGTTCTGGTGATTCCAAACTACAGATTCGCGATGTGATTGCAGCTTTTGTATAGATGTTTGTGGCTTTGCCGGTTGCTGCTTCGGTCTGCAGATCGACACACCGTAACCATAAATTTCTATGCATAACTTAGGTTTTGTGAGCTTATTTATATTACCGGAAGTGCTGTTTCAATTATTTTTCTGCCGAAGGTGATGATTACTATTATAGAGATGTTGACGATATTTTATGTACGACAATGTAGCTCGTGCTTACCGCTGTTGATTAGGTTGTTGCATTTGCAGGTGGCAGCACCATCGTATGTTTAAAGTGATTGTTAACATAATCCGCTGTAAAGTACGAAGATCAGTGTAAACATTTTCACATTTTGTTTGAAAATATTCAGCTTAAATTATAATTTTATAAAACGATCTGTATATTGCATGGTATCCCTGTTTTCAGTTCTAGCTTTGTATTAAAGTCTACATGAACCATATGGAAGAAATATTCTGCTGCTCTTTACTTTCTCATGCTAGTTCGAGTAAGTCGGCTTTCATTTTTTCAAAGCGATCGCCAGACAAAAGCGATCGCTCGAGAATTTTAACCATTCATACAGTATATATATATTTATTTATTTATTTGTTTATTTATTTATATATATATACATATATATACTATTTTAATATCTTTCAACCAAGAACTGGCACCACACAACTGAAAACGGTTCAAATGCAGCAATCATAGAGTGACGCACGCATGCACTACGATATAACGAGAGCACGTGTATTGAAGCCTAGCGCAGACCTGCGACTTTTTCATGCAACCCGGAGCGATTCTGGTCGCTTGCGACGAGTTGCAAGCGACCAGCACAATCGCTACGGGTTGGAGTTGCACGTTCCCGCTGACGCAGCAATTTCACAGCGGGCAAAACCGTGCTCTCCCCTTAGGGTGGAGGCACACACCTCCTGATTGCTGTTCTCTGATTGGCCACTTGGCAAAAAAAACGTCGACTCGACCGCTCCGAGTCGGCGAATTTCCCAACTCGCTGCGCCCGATCGGTTGGTCGTCCAACTTTTGCGTTTACACTGCCGATTGTCAGTTGCCAACTGGCCAAGTTCGTACAATTTGGCAATTCGGCAACACAAAATCGTCAGTGCAAACCCAGCTTAAGAATCGCATTGCATGAAAAAGTCGCAGGTTTTGCGCTAGGTATCCGAGGCAGTGCTGTACTCGCGCCATAGACGATTCCTCGCCGCGCCTGCGTACGAGGAAGGAACCACGCGATACGTAGGGGCCTACACACTACTACACACAAACCACACATGTACAGTCGCAAGGGTAAATTACACTACGTATACCTCGATTAATTGCCACCGCCTGATAGGTTTGATCAGCGGCTTGTCAACACCTACATAATTCCGGATCATAGTCCGATTAACAGTCTACCTGTCTACGTGCACTCATGCATACGGCGTCCAGTGGGCTCATTGCCGTGCCACCATGTATAGTTGTTGGGATATCTACCTATAGGTATGTATAGGGAGTAATATTTGTTTTACTGCACTTGTTGCGTAATTATGTAATATAACTAGAAATGGCAGTTGTTGCCAACTACATGTATCCCCCGCGATCTAGTATGAATGAAATATCTCCGTAAGGACGTACAAGGTAGGTAAAGTGAAATAAGTCATAGAGACAAAGGTTTGTTACACAACTCATCTGCCTGAGATGTGCAAGTGCAGGCCGTAGTGGCCTCCCAAAAAGTGCCACTGCAGAAATATTTAGCCGATGCGGGGTGTCCGGGGGTACTCCCCCACAAAAATTTTGAAATGTAGAGCCTGGAAATGGCATTTCCTGCATTTTCAGGCTATGTTGAAAGCAACCAATTCTGATCATTTTAAAAGGTCAATTTGTAAATTTCAAAGAGGAATGTGTTTTGACTAAAGTATCTAAAATATATATTATGAGTATGATAGCTAATAAAACATTATTTACAAAATTTTATATACTATCAGTACATAATTATCAAAAATAAGCCTATTTTCAATCTGCATTTATACTTTCACTATGTACATCTGTATGTTTTGAAGTTTGAATTTGAATAGGCACATTGTCATATTAAATACACATTCCAAATCTTAGAGCACTGATATAACACCTCTAATTGATCAGTATTAATAGTAATACCAGACAGTCCAGTCAGATAACTTGTCATTTTATTTTTTTATTATTCCAATTTTATCTTTTCTACCTGGATGGCAACTTACAAATTCTGAAATTACATCCTAGCTGTTCATCTACCTTGTCTAACATGTTAGTAGGGGTTCTAAGCTCCCAAAAAGAGGTAAAGTGTTCACTTTTTGATAAAAGCACCAAATTTGGCACACATGTACTTTGATAGGTGCTTAACCGAATTAGAGGTGGACTTCAACGAAATCGGCCTTTAAAGTGGGCGTGGCATCGAATTTTCAAAATGGCCGCCATGAAATTTCAAAATACATTTCTTAAGACATATCAACACTTCTAATTAACATTTTAGTGACTTTATTTACTCGACTGTGGTTTTTAGACACGAGGAAATAATTAAGGTA
>NW_014577213.1:133236-141920 GCF_000485595.1 Priapulus caudatus | reverse complement strand
CGCGTTCGATAAACTGCGGCAGTTTATCGAACGCGGGCTATAGTACTAGAGCTACCCTGGTACTATCTAATATGCCGGACCGTACCTCGTCTACTCCACTAACGAGTCTAGGGAGTCGCCTACGCCTACTCCCTAACCCTAACCTTAACCCTAATCCTAATCCTAACCATATCAAGTAGTGACCAGGGTACGTTCCGGTATACCGGACCGTACCCAGGGTACGTTCCGGCAGTACCCTGGGGGACATAGACCCTATGAGCTTTAGTTACCATGCAGATCTTACATTTCTGCCGTTCCGGAGACCCTAGTTTTTAATATTTCCGTTCCAGTGCATCGTACTTCAGAATACGTTGAAGTCGGGCCGTCAAGGCATGCATGCAACGTGTGTGTGTTGTATGTGTGCGTGCGTGCGTGCGTGCGTGCGTGCGCGTGCGTGTGCGTGGGTTCATCTCTCTCCGTGTCATGTTTTTTCTCCTCTACATAATACAACAATTATTGGTTCAAGTGCTACAGCATAGATTTTAAAGCAAATCACTGTCCCCACCACAGTTCCGGAGACCCTTTCTTTTAAACGTGTCCAGTGTCATAGCATTAATTTTCAATGAAATCCTAGTTCCGGAGACCCCCATTTTCGAACATAGCCAGTTCCAGAGCATACCACATTCAAAAAACATTAGTTCCAGAGAGACCCCCATTTTCAGGTCTGAGTTAGTTCCAGAGCTCCCCCCCCCCCATTTTTGACTTCGCAGTGGCACATACCTACCATAATGTGGGGTGAGTGCCCCCCCCCCCGGGGTTTCATCTCCTTGGTATGTGTTGCTCCTTGGTTCCCTGCAGAATTATTTTTTTTAAATAGTGTCACGGTAGTGCCGTGCTGCCGTGGCGGCCACTACGGCCCGTAATTAGTATGTAAAATTTGGTTACCCTAGGGCCCTGGTTCCCAACCGGGGGTACTAGTACCCCCTGGGGGTACCAGCGAACACCACAGGGGGTACCTGGGAAGCCTCTTAGACAATTTAAAAAAAGTAGTGCTATATAATAATCAGCGTGTGATTCAGGCATCTCTATCGACAGTGCCAACAAATCATGCGACAGAGTGGTACCCTCCGCGTGCCAGCGCAGCAGCAGCAGCGAGGCCCACGCAGCAGCACGGGCCGCAGGGAGAAGGGGGAGGGACCCTAAATGTGCCAGTGCAGCAGCAGCAGGGCTCACGCAGCGTGGGCCGGAGGGAGGAGGAGGAGGAATCCTACGTGTGCCAGCGCAGCAGTAGACATACGTTCCCGCAGCACGAGCGCGGTAGGGTTACCCCTCTGTGCGTCAGGGCAGTAGCGACATTATTCCTAAACAGCCACTGAAGCGCCTCCTAGAAATAACGTCAGTAACTGAATTTTGGTGCAGTCAGCAGATACGCGAGGCCTACCTAGTGGGCCTACCCGGCTGCGAATTTTTTTTTCCTACACGTTATATCCATTGGGCTCCTCGGATTGGCTGCTTTGATTTGCTTTGACCAGAGCATATAAATCACATAACGTACTTATCTACCGATCATAAACTACACAAATATTTGCAAATGGCGTTTGTTCTCTTGTTTTGAAGGTTTGTTGAGTCAAAGCAGAGCATATAAATCTATATATAAATCTATATATATATCTATATATAGCATATATATCTATATATAAATCTATAAATCTATCTAAATTTTTTTTTAATAGTGCCACGGCAGTGCCGTGCTGCCGTGGCGGCCACTACGGCCCTGCTCGTTGACGCTAGACTGAGCAAAAAGTAAACAAACCTTTGTTTTTAAACGACACGTATGTGTTACGAGAGCCCAGACCATAGATATCCCATTTATGGGATATCTATGGCCCAGACCCTCTCACAACTTAACGTTAACGATGAAAATAACACATTTACACAAAGAATTGTAATTATAGTGATATTATATTTTATATTAATGAGTGAAATGTGTGTTTTTCATGGAAAATACATCAGAAAACTTACTTATCTACCGATCATAAACCATAACAAATATTTACAAATGGCGTTTGTTCCCTTATTTTGAAGGTTTGTTGAGTCAAAGCAAATCAAAGCAGCCAATCAGAGAAGCCCAAAACTCTGCAATGAATATAACGTGTAGGAAAAAAAAATTCGCTACCCGGCTATGGCTCGTGAAGCTATTTCCGTTCTAGTTACGTTTGTAACCAGCTACCTGTGTGAAGCAGGCTTTTCAGTGATGGTTACAATCAAGACAAAAGCCCGTAACCGTCTTGAGATCCGCAGAGACATGAGATTCAGTCTGTCAAAAACTGAACCGCGGTTCAAAAAGTTAGTTTCTGCCATGCAGCAGCAGTCTTCTCATTGAACTGTCGTTTAGTGCACAGTGCGCTTGATTGGAAAAATTCGCTGTGTGACTGCATTAATAAAACATAAACATGATGTCAAAATATTCATGACAATACATCAGTGTTGGTTCTTCATTTTGCTTATGCAGGGGCCTGTACAAGGGGGGGGGAGGTTCCAGGGGGTCCGGACCTCCCTGCTCGCGCAGAAAACGTATCTAAGGGGGTCTAATTTCAAAATTTCAAATTAAGCATACGAAGTTTGGTCGCGCTAGGTCGCGCTAGGAGCCGAGTTATAGAGCGGAAGGGAAATATGATGAAGGTAAAGGTCAAATAAAGGTCGCAGTGACCTGGTTTTGGTACGCGACACACCTTCTCCCCAAGATGTGTAAGTATACCAAGCTTGGTCGCGCTAGGTCAATTAGGGAAAATATGATCAGATATCGCTTTAAAAACATTAATAAAAAATGTATAAAAATATAATAAAAATACCACCGCGTAATCGAAAGTAGTTGAGAAGATCTATATAAATAAATAAATAAATAAATAACCACGCCCACCAGTAGAAGCGGCTCCTATCACATTCGGTCCATAGTGCGATGTATATATATAGATGTACTATATATAGTCGGTTGACACGACAGAGTTATTACGAAAACTAACCAAACTTTGACCTCCCGCGTGTTGAAATTATACCTAATAAATGCGTATACGTACACGCGTCTGTCTGCTCGTCACTCGGGAGGAATATCACAGTTTTGTCCATTCCTTTACAGCTTATACGGCCGATGACCTATCGGTCAACATTAATATAGCTTTCGCTGTCCAGTAGGCGCCCCAGAATTACTCTATCGTGGACAAAGAACTCGGAAGGGGATCGGTCGCCATGAATATCGCTCTACTCACAGAAACCTATGTAAGTATCGAGAGTGGAGGAGTTGTGCCTCATGCGCATGTGTGTTACACATTCTTGTATGCTTTCTGCACACGCACACACACACACGCACACACACACACAAACACACACACACACACACGCGCGCGCGCGCACGCACGCACGCACGCACGCACGCACACACAAACGCACGCACGCACGCACGCACGCACACACAAACGCACGCACGCACGCACGCACACACAAACGCACGCACGCACGCACGCACGCACAACACACACACACACGCACACACACACACACACACACACACACCGACGAACACACACACACACACACACACACACACAACACACACACACACACACACACACACACACACACACACACACACACACACACATTACGCATGATGCCATGCATCCTTTGTATTATCTATACCGCCCGAATGACCACGCCCGAATAACCCTATAAACCATGCGAATCAAGTATCTGTTGGCATGAAATCACATATTTATATGCAAATTAGTCAAGTCGTGTATAGAATCCTTGTTGATATTACGTCAGTATTTAAAAAAAATGCTTATGAAAGCTTGTGCGGAATAACGTTTTCTATACGCGTGCGTGGGCGATTGATATTCTCGCAATGTGAGACGTGGGCTTATTGCTCCAGTAAACGCACTTTGATTACCATAACTGGAATCGGATCAAGGAAATTATTGCGTATGTTTTCGGCATGATTCATTACATGCAGCCGATTTTGATTGGCAGTACAAATAATATTATCTAGTTGGGCCTGTTTTGTGCATCACAAATGTACTTGTGAACTTAGAAGTGTAAACTTCTTCAGAGCTCGTCAGCCATATCAGCTGAGTGTGTTTGTTAATTCCAAAATACGTATTAATTTTACCTACCAAGATATAAAAAGATTATATTTATTATTGAAGAAATATAGAAATAGTATATTACTGACACAGGTAATAATTACACACGCGGTTGCATGTTGCGTATCAAACTACGGAACAAATATATTTCACATGAGACGAATTTTCTCACGCCTAGTGTTTATTGGTCTGTATCGAATAAGTGTGAATTTTGTCTACATTACCGGCAGAGTCAGTCATACGTGTACCCACACTATAGATATATTCGATTAACGTATTAATTTTATTAATTCGAGATTGAAAAGCGTCTTCTGCAATTTATATAAATGTATGCAACTAGATTAAACTGCTAATATGAGTTTACTCGATTATAATAATAACTATTTGCAACATGTTCTATTACAGGCCTTGTTTGGGAGTAGGAGGGGGGAAAGTCTAATCCCTACAGGTGATTTAACTCCTAACTCATTGAGCACTCTGACACCCTCAGGTGACAATAATCCAGGTAACAGGTTCGCAATTGGTTGTTTATACATATCCATAAAATATCACAAATTATTAATATATGTATGTGTGTCTGTGCGGAGCGTGTGCGTGCGTACATGCGTGCGTGCGTGCATAATTTCGTAATAAGTAGTGAGAGAGACACGGACATCGAGAATGCAAACACGAATGTAAATGTAAATGTGGAAATAATTCAGGGACGACGACGACGACAGTCGCGGGCATCGCACGTGACTCGGATGTTTCTGTCGTGAACGGCGTTCCAGAACAACGGAACATCGATAAAGATGACCCAAGTGCCGCCGTTCGTAGTGATAAGAAACGTTCCAACGATAGCGATGCGCGACAATCGTCCGACAGCTCTCGCAAGGAAAGCTCGCGGACCGAAAAAAGCACGGATTCGGACCGGAAAGAAAGCGGTCCGCTAACGCAACAGGAAACTGCGATAAGAACTGAGTCATCCCGCAAACAAAAGCAGCTTCGCAAGTTCAACAAACGCTGTGAGTTTATACTACATTTGCGAGATTTCGGGTCTAGTTTCGATCTATATAATTATGTAATCAAGTCCTTGTGGGGTCATCATTAGGTAGGTCTGGTTGCTGTTTGACTGAGGATCAATTTCTCTCTGACCAGCTCATATTACGGCTGCAGCTCCATGGCCAAGTGCGGTTTGCTTTCTAGGCAGTGGACAGTGGGTATTTCGCCACGATCGTCGGTATTTTGCCGTTGGCAAGGCTTGGGTGAGCAACTGCCGCGTCTGCCCCTCGCCACCTACAGCACTGCATATATAGAATTGTTGAAATTGTACATCTGTAGTGAGCACATAATCAGCAGTAGTTAGATAAGAAAAAATTTGAACAGAATGACGCAGTTATCTAGTTATAAGGCAGCAAATCGTCCAACTCTTCTTGAAACGTGGGATAGATTATAGGGTCAGACGTGTCTGTGCACACGGCTATTACCTGCTAAAATAATTATCATTTTGTTAAAATTATACACGTAAAAAAGAGAGGAAGAATTCAGATGTAGGTTTCTATGATATATCAGGAATGTGTAACCTCCCCTAAGTAATAGCAGCGAGCCCGATCTTCTCAACATCCTGATTCCCCATTTAGATTTTTTCTCGGTAGGTCGGCGCCAGTGCCGCGCATAACAAATAGTGTGATATGCTACACAAAATATATTTTTTGTTGAAATTATACACCTACAGTTAGCACATACTCAGGAATAGTGAGGTGTGAAAATGTGGATTGTAATGACTCACTTCATGAATTCGAATGCGGCAAAAATCTTCTAAAACTCCTTAAACGTGCGATAGATGATAGTGTCAAACATGCCTATGCGCATGCTTACTATCTACTAAAATCATTCACATTTTGTTAAAATTATACATTTAAAAAAGAAAGGAAGGACTCAGGTGTAGATTTATATAAAAAATCTGCAATCTGTTATCTCTGCTAAGAGATGACTCTCTTAAGAGATAATCTCTGCTAAGATCTCTGCTTTAAGATCTCTGCTTTAAGATCTCTGCTTTAAGATCTGCTTCAAGATCTCTGCTTTAAGATCTAAGTACTAGCAGCGCGCCCGATCTTCTCAACATCCCGATTCCCCGTGTAAATTGTTCTTCGCCGTTGGTCGGCGCTCGTATCGCGCATAAGAAGTAATGTATGATGAAAACGAAACATAATATTCATATATAATTTTGTTTAAAATTATACACATGTAGTAAGCAAGTGCTCAGGAGTAGTTATATATGATAAATGTCTAGGACAATAACTCACTTCATTCGATATAACGCGGCAAATATTCCAAACCTGATTAAAGCACGTGATCTATAGATTATATAGACTAGTGTCAGATATGTCTGTGTGCACGCCAACTATCTGCTAAAATAATTAAAATTTTGATGTAATTATATATACATTTAAAAAGGAAAGGAAGGATTCGGGTGTAGTTTTCTATGAAAAATCTGGTATCTGTTACCTCCCTTTAATTATTGGCAGCGAGCCCAATCTTCTCGTCACTGTGAGACCGTTAACACTCGTGTTAAAGTTTTATTTGCCTCTGGAGGACCCCAATTCGGACTTAATTGTTCACTAACAAACCATAGCACACTATAATATTGGTTAACTGAAAGTATTATTTTGTAGAAAAACTCGCCATTATCGCCATTTTAATACCTTGCCACCAGCGGAGTATCAGGAGTAGATAAAGGGATCCTCCCTTTATCTACTCCTGGGAGTATATACAGCGCAGGTATGAGATAGGGCATTGAGTGAGAGGGTTGAGTAGGGCCTTCTGGACCCTCTTTATCTCCAGACAGTGAGTCAGATGTCCTATTCAAACATTTAACTCACTACATTCATTTATTGCGTTCCTATAATTTCCATTCAGACCGTTGACATTTGCCTATTGATATAACTGAGCTGTCAAGATATTTCTCTAACCAGAACCCTTTTTTAAACATTCGGCCATTTTTCTTCTTCTTGCTATTTGGTGTTGGTTGTGAAACGCTCACGGTTCGCTCTGCCTTAATAAAACGTATACCAGCACTTTTAAAACCTATAAAGTTTTTAAAGGTATACGTTTTATCTTGGTTTTATTGTTATACACACACACATTGTTTAATATTTAAACAGTTTTAAATGCCAGATCTAACGAACATTGCATACGCTGCTCATTTTTTTTAGCTTCATCTGGTCATACACTGATTACCGCGGTCGCATTCTATATGCAAAGTGGGGGAAAAGCGTTTAATGCGCAACATCCTAGAACTTACTGAAAATGGAAGTTATGGAGAAATCGCAGAGCATGTAAAGCGGCTTTTGGAATCCGTATGGTATTTGCTCTCCGCGGCAAAAAGGCTCCCTAAAAATTGGTGAGGATGATAAATAAAAAGGTGCACGATTAAGTCATTTACATCAACGCTAATAACATGGAACTACCCAATCTAAATGTTGTCCATCAATCAACCGGACACACGTCCTTTTGCTTGGCAATCACGCGACAGTAAAACACGTTTTCAATGTAGCCACCATACGTGTGTGCCGTTTCACGCTGACTTTTAGTCGTTAGCGATCCAAATGACGCCACTCAACAATCAGCAGAGTGACGTTACGTGGGGGCGATCTAGGTGGAACCACTCGCGTGGAACGATATAATGAATGGGGGAAAACCTGGCCAAATGGAGGCACTCAGCCTTGGCCAGGTTCGTCGACGATGTGAGAAACTTCACAATAAACTTCTCGCAATTTTAATAGTCGCCGCCATATTTTATGCGAGCGCAGCATGAGATGAGAGTGTGTGTGTGTGTGTACGTGTGCGGTTGTCGTTGTGACACGCTGATCTTCCAATCTTCGTAATTTCTGCCGTTACGCGCTCGATACGATATCGTCGCGACTGGTGAAGAACATCGAGCGCTAACAACATCGCACATAGGCGCTAACCGGTTGGATGGCGTTCTTGCCATTCCCCTCGCTCGGAAGTTGGGCGTCATCAAAGAACCCGACGGCAGACGACAACTTTCCGGAGTGTGAGTAGCGCAGGGGCTTCGCGTAATGGGTTACATTCATGTTTGATTTAATCCTGCGGGACGTGTGAATTGGCAGACGGGCGGGCCGTATGTTTTATTTGGCGGAGGCGGCGGCGGGTCATTTTTTTCATGTGGGAGCCGTGTGGCTTATACGCTGGGTTCCACTATATGCGGATTTTTGAATTTTAGATGCACACACAGTTCGACTGCTTGTGCAATTCGCAAGGGCGGGGCAAATAAAATGGCAATCGCTGCATGCGCTGTTCGAGAAGGACTGTGTTGAAAGTGAAACTTTTGTAGAAAATTACAAAAGCAGAAGAGGGCGGGAGAGAGACAGAGAGAGAGAGAGAGAGAGAGAGAGACAGAGAGAGAGCGAGACAGCGAGAGAGTGAGAGAGCGAGACAGCGAGAGAAAGAGAGAGAGAGAGAGAGAGAGAGAGAGAGAGAGAGAGAGAGAGAGAGAGAGAGAGAGAGAGAGAGAGAGAGAGAGAGAGAGAGAGAGAGAGAGAGAGAGAGGGGCGGGGGGAGAGA
>NW_014577213.1:131602-132608 GCF_000485595.1 Priapulus caudatus | reverse complement strand
ACAGACAGACAGACAGACAGACAGACAGACAGACAGACAGACAGACAGATAGAGAGAGAAGGGGGGTAGAGAAACTAGAACGCAAAAGCTAAGCGATGTACGCACGCACGTACACGCACATGTAAATTCGCACGCACATACACCAGCAGGCAGCCACGCACACACGCAAACACAGAAAACACAGACGCCAGGGGCGGATTCAGACCGTATTTGCCGTATTGGGAAATACGGTCTAGATTTCAAAGTGCCCTTCGAAATTTACAGAAAATACAAAAAATACAGAAAACAATTTGATGGAATTTGGCTATATTCTTTATTTGTTTTTTTCTTTTTCTTCTGATTCATTGACAGGACTTGAAAGAAATCAAAATTTTACATGGTAACAAAACTAGCTTTGATATCTGAAAAAGAAGGGAAGTGCTTAAATCATTCTGCATTAATTGCTGGTATGCAAAGTGCAGGCAAAATGAAGCAGAAATAAAATTCCAGTTTTAGTTTTTAGCTAGTTTTTAGCTATTGCTGCTTGACTAAATGTGTTGCTCAAATGGTGCTCATTTTTGTGCCCAGGGACCCTTGAAATTTTGAAATTTCCTGGTGGAGGCCCCCAGACCCCCCGCCATGTGCTTCGCGCCTAACGGCGCTCACTGTGGGGTGGTGTGCCCTTCTTGGGGGATGTGCCCTTAAAAAACTGGAAAAATACTGTCTAGCCTCAACCCTGGATCCGCCCCTGGACGCAGAGATGCGTGCACGTGTACACACACCCACATTCATATGCATGCCTGATGCCTACGTGCGCACGCACAATATTCAATTTTATTTTTTACACTTTTACAAATTGTATTTAGCAGAAAGGTATAGTGCATGCACACACGTGCATGCAAGCAACATGTAGGCCTACGCATGCACGCACACATGTACGCACGCACGCACACACGCGCACACGCGCACGCACGCACGCACGCACGCACACACACACGCACACACACACACACACACACACACACAC
>NW_014577213.1:119724-128312 GCF_000485595.1 Priapulus caudatus | reverse complement strand
GATGGGAGCTTCCATCTTTACACTTAAACGTATGCGCCATCTCGTGGCAACTTTCATAACGATCCCAACGAACATTCCTTTGAGAAGGTTCCTGATACCATCCCTGTGCCTTCCACTGTTTCGGCGTGTATGTGAACACATTTGGGACTAACAGGGTTTACTAGGATCCCACCACTCCACCACAGAGTCACCGCAGTAGACGTTAGATGAGCGCTGTCGCTCCGCGGCACTTGTTACCAAAACAGGATTTTAAGACGTGGATGTTATGAATATATATATACATTGCAAAATCGGTTACGAGAATATTATTATTAACATAGATAATTTAAGGTTTATGTTATAGTTTGATTGGCCACAAATTTCTACAGAGTTTATAAACACATATAACTGGCTGGTGTACATGTCCTTGTATCTTGATCCGATGATAAACGTAATTATTATGGCTTCGTTATAATTTTTGTTTGTAGTTTTTGCTTGCCTTACATCTGATAACAAGAAGTTTAGGTTATAGTGATATATTCAAACCAATTTCTGCAGAGCGAAATGTTGATTTCTAGATTCTAACAATGTCCAAAGTTCCAAAAACTTCCACAGTTATCACCTATTTTATAATCAGTTTGAGTTCGGTGCAGTTTAGATTATAAAAACATAATTGTAAAATAAAATATATAATTAATTAAAAAGTTTGCTATGCCATGGAATTAACAAATTCGACCAATAGGCAGTCATATAGATTTTTTTTAAGTACATTCACTGGTAATTCTCCCTTGCAATTTTATAGAAATTATTAACTTGAAATTTTTTACATCTAGATGTCCATCCTCTGCCATGGAATCGCCCATTAGGCTGAAAAGTTGGAAGTGATCAGATAACCGCATTGATCAGCAAGAGATTTAGCCTGCTACACGTGTGAAATAGAGTATATCACAGAGGGAGACACTATATATCAGGGGCTAAAAATAGGGGAGGTCCGAGGTCCGGGACCTGCCGATTTCATGCTCAGACCTTCGCAATTTTCAAGCAGAAAGTCCGTCGGACCTAACACTAATTTACAGTACTCCACTTTCATCAAATAAAACATAATTAAACCATTGCAAATTGCAAAGAAATAAAGCAAAAGTAGATTATTTTTGGCCACTGTTGACATCTAGTATCATATTTAATATTCACGATGAAACATGCCAAGTAGAAGAGTCAAATTTACCGAAAATCTGATCGAAATTACACGTACTGATAGCGTATGCTGCAATGTTAGTAGTATGGTTGTTTATAATGGAAGTTATCGCGGATGCGCGTGCAGTTTCAGCATACCGGAAGTAACTCGTTGCTCGTGCGAGTAACTCGGAATGCCTGCAGACGACGCATGTATTGTATCAAACAAGGGCAAGTTCACGAGTTCAAGCTTTGGTTTTGTATAAAAAAACGGACCCACTGTTACCAAACAATCTATTAGCCAAACAAACGTTACAAATTACTTCATCGAAAAATGCAAAATATGATAATGTGAAAAGTGAAACTACAACTAGTAGATTAACAAAAGACGCAAAATATGACAGTACACATGTCAGAAACTTCATATACGGACCTTCCAAATCTTTCATCGGACCTGCAAGCAAAAACCACTATTTTCAGCCCCTGTATAAATTATGTTGTTTTCTAAATGCATATAAAAGTAAACCCATGATTTCAACACTTTTACAAATTTATATTGAATGAGCTTTGAATAATACATTGTAGCTTGTTGTGTCATGAGAGATCTGGTCACTAGTCTAACAGTGTACTATAGCTTGGTACAGTATGCAGCGTGTGGCGGGGGTGGAGCATGTCTTGGCCGATCACTGGCAGTCTGCGGCCAGCAGCTACACACATGCACCATTGCAAAGCCTAAATTAAAGCCCAGCTACTTTTCACGCTACTACTTACACAGGGCGTTTCAATTTGCCGAAGAAATATTATGAAAGCAGCGATACTGAGACTAATGACACGAGTTTACCTGTACGTCTTCAACATAGATTAGATCGTAGGCAGAATACGACAAGGAGTTTATTTCACTTTAATGAGCCAAATTACCGATGTTAATTGTGTCCGTTAATACAGAGCGGATGTGTCTAGTGAGGGCTCGAGTGTAGAAAATGCCGGCTTGGCTTCGTGGGAATGTATCGGCGCGTAATTGCGCGGTTCTAGTTTTCACATGTGGACAGGGTATGTTCTCTGGTGCATTGCGAATGCTTGCTTACGCACACGGAGGTCACCGCTAACGTGGGGTGGGGGGGGAGACTGGGAGAGCTGTGGCGCAGGCATCGGTTACACGTAAACACGTGGTGGAATCTGACTCGGATCGGGAAGCGGGGATGCGCTTGGTTTAGAAGTTGGATGGTGTCGAACTCTAGCGGGATAGTTCCGTATGAACCCGATCTGTGAAGTTCGTCGAATGCCGATAATGTATAATCGCCGAAATAACGTACTCTGATACTTCGTCGTTGACAGGATACTATATAGAAAATATGTTCTGAACTGTCTCACTGATTGTGCAGTTATGCTCATGGCTACTGATGCATGAGCAGAATGGAAGTCTTTTAACTCTTTGAACTTTAAGATAGGTGAAACTGTCGCATTTGCACTATCGCAGAAACCAAGTGTGCATGTTTGGGATATAGGGTCAAATGTTGCAGGAAGAAGGCACTTCCAGGAATCAAAATAATAAATATTGCCTAATGAACCATATATATATATACCAAATCAAACTTCTGTAAGCAATTATCCTGTATAATTTCTTTACTGAATCTAATAATATATCTGGTTAGTTTGGGTGTGATGGTAAATGATAAGATGCGTTAAGAAGATATCAATAAACTGTAGCATTTAGTCAAATCTGATCAAGAAAATAGTGTAGGCAGCTTTTTTTACAGTTGCACAGTAGTGTTTTATTATAAATTTTATTTTAACTGCTATAATTACAATCCCTGTGGGAGTAAAACGGGGAATGCTACCTTTTTTAAATTATTTGACATATAAGCAGAACCTGAATCTAGTCATCTTGAGCTACGTCACTTGCAGTTAGCGGGCCTATTTCTTAGTTGATCAGGTCGTAAAACTGTCTCTATAAATGTTTCGTAGAGGATAATTCAGTGCGCAGTGATATACCTGTGTGGCAAAGTGTTGATGCACAGAAAAAAGTTATTTGCTTATGAGTTGTTGTCATTGTGGCTTTTAAAATGGAATCAGACAACTATAAGTATTACATCTGTATACAGTTGTGTGTGAGTCCTCATGAGAAGGAGGGCCATGTTTGTCGTCTTCATTCTAGAAAATTTCGAGGATTTCAAACTTGAATCAGAGTCAATTCCGAATGATTAGAATATATAAGAATTCGGCTTGGGCATAATTATTTAATTACGTATGGCTTCTATATGGTTCATACCATTTTGCATAGTGGATCGGAGATGACTTCTGAGTTTCTGAGATTGGGCAGTGGTCGATAGGGGATAGCGTAAGAGTTTACCCCCTCGTTGCATGCAGCTCCTCCCACGAACGAAATGCGAGTTTTGTACGTATTTACAACACATTAATTGGGCAAGGCTGAGTAGTCGTGCACATGATAGCTTGCAGTTCTAGCCACGGATAGTTATTAGGTGTACACGTTTGTGTATATTTCATGAATTAGTTTGCGATTATGCTCGTGGAATATTGCTAAAATGTGGGTGGGACACGTATACTTACGCCGGCGTGTTTCTTGGCAATTAAACGCAAATTTTTTTAGCTCACTGGACAGATCGGTCAAGCTGAGCTAGTTGCATTGGGTCCATACGTCGCGCGTCGTCAACACTTTGGCTACGGTCAAATGATAACTCAGGAACCTGTTGTACCACAATGTTGAAATTAGCGGTATAGTTGTTACTCGCTATTGCTCCATTTATAACGTCCTATTTATGCAGATCGCCAAACTGTCGACGTACTTTCGAGCCACGGGCTAATTTTTGGGCCAAAATGGGAATGGCCAATAGTCAGTTAGGTTCAACGGATTTTGCTCACTCTCTGGTATGTGAATGAATAAGGGTTAGGGGTATTTGAAATTTAGATTTTTTATATGGCAAATTAGGGTAGGGTTTAGGCAATTATATAGCATATTATATAGACACGCCAGATAACAAACAGTCATGTGGCATGTCACACTCGTCTGTTCGTTTACAAGATTCATTGACAATCTCTTTAATGGCAATAATTCACTGGCTATGTAACATATTATATTTATACTATTATTTATTTATTATTATTATTATGATATCATAATTGATTATGCTAGAAACATCAAAGCGGTATATGCCGGGCATTGCGACAAATGGTGATTTATCTTTTGGTTACAGGAATTATTATAATTTATTATAATATCACTTTGATTATTTGCACATAAAAGAATTACAGCATATTATCAAGATAATATAATGGCGATTTGTCCGCATATATACTCTTCGTTCTATAATGTACGATCGATGGTTGCTCAATTAAAACCGACTTCTTCTCACTCACTCATTTGTGTCCTTTTTTGTGGTAAGCTACAGTGTCATTGACACTTTCATTTGTGGTTATTTTTAAACCGTGCACGTGGGTGATGCCGTCTGATGTTTCTAACTGCCGGCGATAAAGTAAGAAAAAAGTACTAATTCCAGATGTTCGTCTTTGCGAGAGTTCCGTGTGTAACAGTAACTGAGACTTGCGAGCAGGAGGAGCTTTGCAGGAAAGCCGGAATGTCGTTGTCGGGCATCGCCCTAGTTCTCACCGTTACGATATTCACGAGAAACAATCGATCGAAAGCGCAATATCAAAACGGTCGCTGTGTGTGTTTGCTGTCCGTGATGGAGTTGTTTGTTTTACTTAAAGGGATAGTTTACTCTAGGTTCTAGGGTTATTTTCAGTTAATTTAGGTTAAAATTACGCTACATAAAAAGTTCCATGGTTCAATCACCATTAGAAATATTATTTAAAATGTTTTAAAACTAACGACTACAGTTTGATATCAGACGACGGTGGCGCCACTCAAAGCAGCGAGCTGATAAGTTGCGCAAAACCACTTTCCAGCAAGGGCTACAGACTGCAGGGGTGTTTCTTATTTATTAATTTAAAAGAAAAGGATTGTAATATCTTATGAAGCGACATATAGTTTCAGTTTATATTATGGATAAATTTGTCCTAAAATGAACATCGTTCAGTTAAATAGCATTTAGGTATGAATATAATTGCACTTGTGGATTAGCCCTCGGTTGTACGTGCAAAATAATGGCAAATGGCAATTTTCAGGGTGGCAGAACGGTCGCGTGTGTCATGGGTCGTTTCAAATTTCGTCGCGTTGATGTTAGATTAAGTATATAACAATCAATTAGGTATCTGATAACAAATACGTGTGGGTATAGACGATTTGTATACAGTAAATACAGTTTATAGGCAGTAAAAATGCGAGGTCTACTATCCCTTAAGCTAGCGCAGACCTGCGGTTTGGTTTGGCGTCGTCGCGCAACTACAACGCAAGCGATCGTCGATGTGTCCGCGTGTGCCCGAACATGCGATTTCGAAGTAATTTGGGATCGGGTGGGAGCGACGAGTCGCCAAAATCAAACAAGTTTTGATTTCTTCGCAACTGTCCAAGCGACAGAATCGCTACAGGTTGCAGTTGCACGTTCTCGCAGATGTAGCGATTTCACAGCAATTTTTACAGCGATTCTAGAAGCATGAAAAAATCGCAGGTCTGCGCTAGGCTTTGGTCTGCTCGCAACATGCAGTACTTAAATGTTTAAACTGAGATCGTTTGATGGGCACTACGCACGTCAGATAAAAAATGCAACAAATTCACTTTTTAAATCACATATGGAGTGGTTCCAGTATTCTACGAAATATTAAAATTAAAATAACGTGTCATAGTGGTAATATACTTTTATTGGCAAACAGGTCACCCACATCGTTAATTTACTTTCTTCAGAACTATTATTTCCTTTGAATATCATAGAAGGCAAGTTGTGCAGACGCATGCTATAAGGTTTCTATCCCTTCTACCTTTTGTTGTAGTCAAAATATTGAGCATGGGGAAAATAAAAAGTTTCGCTAACGCATTAATTTGCGTTATTTCTTGCTTCAGCATAATTGTTTGTTATTCCTGAGATTCGTACTTATGGTAATAATGAGTTTCACTGTAGCGGGTTAGTTTATATTTATAATGCCTTTGCATGTATGTGGTTCATGTGGGCTGATCTTGTGTTAATGATTCGTTGGCTAATTTAAAAATGTTAGTCTGGAGCATAGGAAGCAAAAGAAGTTGCCAGATGTTGCCATTAGATTTACCAGTTGGTTCCATAACTGATGATGTCATATATATATAGATGATAGATATATAGAATTATTATAGAATGTGTTGCATAGAAAAATCATTAGGGGCATAAACAACCGTTAGTACGTCAACTGCACATGTATGATGTAGATTATGTGATCGCATTAAACTAAAGATCAGATGAATTGCGAATTGAAATATGCGAGAATACCAAGCACGTGAAATGTTGATGGATGCTTAATGGAAGCATTGAGGTCTTTGTGCTTAGACTCATGTAGTTGATATTTAGATGCATCCTAGATGTGATTTAAAGCTGCGTGCCGCCTTTTGATAGAAGTATGATTCTTAATGCGTTTTCACAATCAATCTTAGTTTAAAGCGCTCGCGTGCGTAAATGCCAGTTTGCAGTGACTTGCAGGGGTACGTGTGTGCATGCATGCGTACGTGTGTGTGTGCGTGCGTGCATGCTCGCGTGCGTGCGCGTGTGTGTGTACCATATATCTACACCACTGTTACATTCGCGGTGCACGATCTGCGAGCTTGCAGTCTGTTACCGAGTACAGAGCGTCTATTTGTGTGTGTGTGTGTGCGCGTGCGTGCGTGTTTGTGTGCGCGTGCGTGCGTGTTTGTGTTCGCCGCGGGTCTTTGGCGAGGATTTGTCAGTTTGGTGCTTGCTGCTCTTCTTGGCGGCCAGCTGGTCGGAGTTGATGGCGTGAGCGAGGATTTATCAGTTTGGTGCTTGCTGCTCCTCTTAGCGGCCAGCTGGTCGGAGTTGATGGCGTGAGCGATTACGATATATATATATACCAAATCAAACTTCTGTAAGCAACTTATCTGTATAATTTCTTACTGCATCCTATAATATAATTGGTTAGTTGGGGTGTGATAGGATTAAAATGATAAGATGCCTACTTACCTAGATGCCTACTTAAGATGCCTTAAGAAGATCTATAGATACAGATAACTGTATGCATTTATGTCAAAATCTGGACAACTAAAATAGCTGTAGCACGTTTTTACAGTTGCCACAGTAGTGTTTAATTATAAATTTTTTATTTTAACTGCTATAATTACAAATCCCCTGTGGGAGTAAAAACCGGGGAATGCTACACTTCTTTCTAAATGTATTTTTGCACATATAACCAGCAACCTGAATCTGAGTCACATCTTGAGCTTACGTCACTTGCAGTTAATGCGGCCTATTTCGTTAGTTGATCAGTCGTAAAACTGTCTCTATAAAATGCTTTCGTAGAGGATAATTCGTGCCAGGTTGATATCACCTTGTGTGGCAAAGTGTTGATCACGAAAAAAGTCTATTTGCTTCATGAGTTGTTGTCACTTGTGGCTTTTTAAAAATGGAATCAAACAACTATAAAGTATTACATCTGTATACAGTTGTGGTGTGAGGTCCTCAGTGAGAAGGAGCCCATGTCTTGTCGTCTTCATCTAGAAAATTTCCGGATTTTCAAACTTGAAAATCAGAAGTCAATTTCCGAATGATTAGAATATATAGAATTCGGCTTTGGGCATAATTTTTAATTACGTTGGGCTTCTATTATGGTTGCATACCAATTTTCATAGTGTATCGGAGATGACTTCTAGAGTTCTGAGATTGGGCAGTGGTGATAGGGGGATAGGTACACGAGTTTACCCCCTCGTTGCATGCCAGCTCACTCCCACGAACGAAATTGGAGGTTTTGTACGTATTTACACACATTACTTGGGCAAGGTGAGTAGTCGTTGCAATGATGCTTGCAGTTCTAGCCACGGGATAGTTATTAGGTGTACACGTTGTGTGTATATTTGCATAATTAGTTTGCGATTATCTCGTGAATCATTGCTAACAATGTCGGTGGCAGCACGTATATTACCGCCGGCGTGTTCTTTGGCAATTAAACCAAATTTTTAGCTCACCTTGACATCGTCAAGCTGAGCTATTGCCATGGGTCGTCATACGTCCGTCCGTCCGTCAACATTTGGCTACGGTCAATGATAACTCAGGAACCGTTTGACCCACATGTTTGAAATTGGGTATAGTTGTTACTGCTATGCTCCCATATTAAACGTCCTATTTTGCAGCACGCCAACTGGTCGACGTACTTTCGAGCCACGGCAATTTTTTGCCAAAAATGGGAATTGCCATTAGTCAGTTCAGGTTCAACGGATTTTGCTCATTTTTGGTATGTGAATGAATAAGGGTTAGGGGTTTTGATATTTTTTTTAATGCAAATTAGGTAGGGTTTGGCAATTATATAGCATATTATATAGACAC
>NW_014577213.1:111107-117400 GCF_000485595.1 Priapulus caudatus | reverse complement strand
AGTTTGGTGCTTGCTGCTCCTCTTAGCGGCCAGCTGGTCGGAGTTGATGGCGTGAGCGAGGATTTATCAGTTTGGTGCTTGCTGCTCCTCTTAGCGGCCAGCTGGTCGGAGTTGATGGCGTGAGCGAGGATTTATCAGTTTGGTGCTTGCTGCTCCTCTTAGCGGCCAGCTGGTCGGAGTTGATGGCGTGAGCGAGGATTTATCAGTTTGGTGCTTGCTGCTCCTCTTAGCGGCCAGCTGGTCGGAGTTGATGGCGTGAGCGAAGCGCGTCAGCATGAGCTAGTATTGCTCAGCTTCAAATCACTCCTCAACGTATCAGCTGTCGGCGACGGCGACGGCGATGGTTTTTGGATGCGGCCTCGCCAAACCGATCAAATAAACAACGAGCGTTTCTGTGCGATGCTCAGACAATTTGGAATGCGCGCAGTAGTAGCGGCTGTCTTAATTGTTGCCCCGCATCAAGCTATGTGTCTGTGCGCGCCGTATTGCATCGTTCGGCAGCTAACAGTTATCCGCCTGGCTGGCTAGCGGTCGAGCCTCTAGGAGAGCGACTGATTGCCCGACTGCACGCCGCCCCTCGTAAAACTGCACGCTTCGGAACCGAAGGTGGACCAGCAAGTCTGCCAACGGCTGCGGAGATCGGCGTCGCCGCGGCAACGTCGCGAATCAGGAAGCCCTATCGCCGAATCGCGTTTTAGGAAGGAGCCGCGACGCTGTCGCCCGCCTCGCCGCTTAACTGTCGCGCTATTGTCCGACGATCCGGCGGTGCGATGTCCACCCTCTCGGACTCTGGGTGCGAGGAGGACGAGGAGGACAGTGCAAAGTGGATCTCGAGTGATGCGCGCACGAATCGTAAGACTGGCGTTGAGCGCCGGAAGCTGAACTCGATGAGTGTGTCCGAGTCGGAAAGCGAGGATTCCGACGCTGAGTGTGATGAGAAAGATGATGAACTAGATGTGGAAAAAGCAGAAACAGAAGAAGAAGAAGAAGAAGAAGAAGAAGAAGAGGGAGAAGAGGAGGAGGAGGAGGAGGAGGAGGAGGAGGAGGAAGAAGAAGATGATAGTGAAGAAGAGGAGGATGAGGAGGAAGAGGAAGAGGATGATGATGACGATCAATCATATTCCTTTAAACTATACATTGCCACAGAGCAGCCGTTGATGAGTGAGTGACATTCAGCCAACATGTGTTGTTGGAATGTTTGTTGTTTTGTTGTGCATTTGTTGTAATTTATTATGTATATATTGGTTTGTTAAGGTACTTAGCTTTGCATATTTGCTGGAATTTGTTGTGTACACATGTGGACTATGTTAACCTACTTGGGTTTTTGCATATTTGTTGAAAGTTATTGTTTGGACACAGATTATGTTGAAGGGTCATAGTAATGACCATGCACTGCAGTGGGCATGTTTCGAGAATGCAATCAAGGTGCCGTTTATGCATGCCATCCCTTGTCTTGAAGCCTTAGCAGTAGTTTATATATCGAGTAAAAACAATTAACATCTTTATATAAAATATTAATATGCGCTTATATATATATATATATATATATATATATATATACATGTATGTATATATATAAGTGCCTATTAATGTTTTATTACCCTTCACTCATGTATACACATTGGCATACATAAAGGTGTATAGACACACAAATTTACATGCATGTCTATGGACGTGCAAGTATGTACACATGAAGGTACATGCACACACAAAATATTTGTGAATGTAATGTAAACGTGACAGTGCATAAATGTTCAGTGTGCACGCGCATGTATATATATATGTGTGTGTTTA
The DNA here is from genome assembly GCF_000485595.1 of Priapulus caudatus. Lineage (NCBI taxonomy): Eukaryota > Metazoa > Priapulida > Priapulimorpha > Priapulimorphida > Priapulidae > Priapulus > Priapulus caudatus. Next base: position 115,606 of record NW_014577213.1, on the reverse strand, counting down.
TGTTCACGTACATACATGCGTACGTGTCGCAAGCCCATGTTGACATAATATAGATAATAATTAAGTTGGCAGGTAATGCCCTCGTAAATTCTCGTGAGTCTTTGTGACAAGTTTAGTAGTGCTTTGATTTCCCAACGGCTTAATTTGGAACCTCGCCGATATAGTGCATTATAGAGTTCTAAATCACTCACGTCGAAAGGGTTGACAGCTAGCCTCTTCTGCATGGATCACTAAACGATCAACTTTAGTCACTAAAAAAAAAATGCAGGCACCACATTTCGATGATATTCGGATACTTTGACGCACGTTTTTGTCCCGCTAGGATTATTTCCATAGGGGAATTGACTACCAGGCAATTACCGATGAGCTCGCTTTCATATTCATTTCGAAAAAGTTATGCGTGGTAATGTGGTTAGTCAGATCCCCACAGTCGCGAACCTGTAAAAATAAACTAGATTAGTGTAACTTACATCATTACTGTGAGAAGCAGAGCAAGCTCTTATCCATAGTAGGCACAACGCATTAAAGTAAGAGTTATTTCCGAAGTGACAATTGAACAATATATGTTGCCATGTTGCACATGTATGCAAACGAAGCCCAGTTTAACAGAAAATAAGACTGAAAGTAGAAATGCTTCATAATTCAAATTGATAGGAACTCCTTTTTAATTCTCCTAGTCTGTTTGTTGTTTAAAACATTGAGAGAAAGACAAAACTTGTTAGGTAGCTGATGCTATATCACCATATGTGGGACTACCAGCTTTAGATACTAATACAGCTGTTCAATTGGTTAGAAGAAACTAATAATAAGCATTGAACGTGTTTAAAGGGCACAAAAATGCAACTAAAATAATAAGAATGCATCATTTAAATTAACATATGTAAAGTAACCTTCATTCAGGTTAATTAATTTGTGTTCTAACTATCGTTTATATAAATGTAATTATGTTGTTATCTTTCTTTAATGCTCATATATGTTGGCTTTGCAATAAAATGTATAAAAATATGTCTATTGCAGCTTTATGTATATCACCGATGACCTGAATTTTTAGACTTTAAAATGGTGTCAGACCACCATCCTAAAGCCACGACAATTTGCTAAAAATATTTTATGGTAAACGTTCGTTACTTATAATGTAGGAAAAGTTTCATTTTTGATAATCTGACACGAGAATTCATTTCTCAAAGTAATGCTTCGTTCAGAAAATTAGCCAGCTGTGCATACACAGAAGAAAGTGAAGTGACAGTTATACCAAATGTTCCCTTCTTGTGTAATTAACTCACGAATAGACTGTACTGCATGAGTTGGTTATTAATAGTGGATCTACAGTCGATTTGAGAAATGGGGTGGCTACACCTCAGATTTTTGACACGTTTTGCATGCGTGTTATTGTGCATTAAACATTCATTTTAATATTGCTAAAAGTGGTTTGGGTTCGGGGTATGAGTTGGAATATAGTCTACAGCATTTACGGTTTCTGTAGCGTATGTGAGTTCATGCGAGTCGTCGCAAAAATTTGTACGCATCGTCTGATGGCCTTTGGGAAAGCCTTGCCTGCGTGAATTTGAATGATTGTAACGGTGCTACTAACTGCAGATACTATTTCTTATGTAAACAGTGAAATAGTAGCTTGTGTGCTAAAGTTGTAGCTTGTAGCTAGTTGCGTAATGAAATTCTATCATTTTACTGTGTGGGAAATTGTTAAATAAGTTTCTAAGGACCTGAACCACAATCTCTCAGTCCGCAGCTGCAGTGGTGTCGGCTATTTCGTGAAGGGTACAGTACACAGTATAGTACCGGATATTTCACACACTTAGCTGAAATGACAACGACGCTGGCGATTGATCAGTGGTGAAAACTGGCAGTTGCTGAGTGCAGTTAGACACAAGATCCCCAACCCTAGCAGAAAGGGACAAGGTCTCAGAAGCACCCGCGTTAAAAGGCCTTGTTAAATGTGCATGGCCCGCCTTGCCATAACTGCGATGTTTCGTAGCTGCGATATTTCATACATTCTGAGAAAAAATGTCACCTTAGAAGCCACGAAATATTGTAGTCGGGACCTAGCTTTGGGCTATTTATAGTTGTAGGGAAGGAGAGCAGGATGCATGCGGAGATTTGGGAAAAGAAATGTTAGCGATGACGGCCGATCAAATCTGGTCCCATGAAGCATCAAACATTTTTTACCCTCTCGTTTCATAATTTATGAATATCTATCATAAAATTTTAATTTTTCAGCATTGAAATTTCATTGTAACTATATTTTGCTCATCGAATACCTCCGATTTTGGTTAAAAAAAAAAGAAGAAGATCGTTTTTTGTTTTCGCCATGTGAATTGCCGAGAAGGTGGGAAATAAATTGTAGTAGTGGGCATGCTGGCAGTATAGCAGTAGTTGTTCTGTAATGTAATACGCATAAGTGGCATTGGCGGTGGAAGCTCTGGCAGCGAAGTCGGTGGTTTCTTGGTCAGTAGGTGAACAGGTGGCCCATGGGGTAGAATTTCGAGTTCTGTCTTAGTTCGGGCTTTCCGTTTCGAGTTCTGTGGACTGGCTAATCGGTCAGTTGAGCGTGAATTCTGAACGTGAGTTATAAGTTCAGGGTATGAGTTGTGCTAGTCTGTCCTCGAACAGTCTTGTAACTACCAAGTTATGCAATATCAACTATGTGTAGTAGCAGTAGCGGCAGCAGCAGCAGCAGCAGCAGCAGCAGCAGCAGCAGAAGCAGCAGCAGCAGCAACAGCAGTCACACACACACACACACACACACACACACACAGTATACCTACGCACACGCACGCCCACAGGCGCGCGAGCCGCGTGAGCGCACACTCACCTGCCCGAACGTACGCCATGCAGGCACTGTGTATCGGTTATTGTTTTAATTTGCACAGTGATATTATAACACTCATTATGTCAGATAAATAGTAAATTGTATTATATATTTCCCCATTCCCCTCATATATTGCTTGTGTTGTATTCCGCAATTACGTCTCTCAGTAATTTACTAAAGAGGCCGCCGGGTTTCGCTAGTTGTCTGTCCGAGTGAAACCAGACCTTGAACAAAATTTTGTATTCGTGCGCGAAATAATTCCGCTTTCGGTCCATAGTAAGCAGGGTTTTCACGACAGAATATAATTATTATATTACCATGAAGATCTAGTTATTAGACATGTTACTTGTGGGCCTATACCTATCATTTTAAACCTGAAAGTACTTTAACGAAGTTGCGGAAGTTTGTCGATCATTTTGGTAGGTTGTTCGGCCCATGTTTGGTAGAATTTATCAGCGTATCTTTAAATGGGAAGTTCCTAAAAAGTAGTGTATAAAGTTAAATTCTACGTGAATTCCCGTGTGGAACACCATGGGAAATGCCGCAACAAGTAAAAAGGGTGATTCAGTTGAGAATGGTAAGTTTACGTGTGTCAATGGTCGTCATTGAAATATCCTACACCTAGTCCTAGTCACAATCTCAGCCGTCGGCACTGTCAAGCACTGATTTTAAAAGTACTACTACTGGCAGTACTGCTACCTAGCGACTCCTGTAGACTAGCCAACGTATGTCATAACATCACTTACATTGAATTTACAAGACGATCGAATAAGTTGTCGATATATATATATTAATATTAAAATGAGTTATGAATGTGAGCTAATAGTAATAGTAATAGTAATAGTAATAGTAATATACTAATAATAAAGTACCCCTAGTAGAAAATAACATGCAGGTTCATTGACATTGTCATGGTGACTGAAACCATTGACATTGCAGTAAGTTAGTATAGTGATTAATTGTGCTAGTGCTTGGTTGTAGGTGAGCTAGAACAGTGCTCCCACTACTAGAACTACTACTAGTACTACTACTACTTGTCCCGGTCTCACCGGGATCGTCCCGGTGCGACATGCTGGTCCCGGTGCCCCGCTAGAGTCCAGAAAGTACTAGTGTTCATGGACTTCCTATACAACCTTTCCTCTGCTGGCAACAACGACAATCACAATACAATTTATACTACACAGTGTTTCCCCTGCATTGACACGAGCGAGGCGGGCTGCCTCGCTCAAATTCTCAGCCGCCACACACAAATTTGTCCAAAATACCGCCTCGATGACGAAAATCACTGTTCTTCCATCAATAAACTACACTTTCTTGAGCTAAAATCGAAATAAAGCTTCAAACGTAAAGCACAACGCCGCGTACTTACGATACTGTCAACACGCGTGACGCGAATCTTGGCAAGGCCTATAGATAAACACAGGTTAAGAAGATGATTGGTCACGTACTTGAGCGCCACAGGCGCCATGTTGACTCCAGCAGCGCTATACCTATGCATACATACGCATTCGTTGAAATAAAATTGCATTTTATGCTGTTAAGCGTTATTAATGCAAATGAGAGCATATAAAAATAATTAACTAATAATATTTTTTTTTTATCTTTGGTTGAATTATGTATTTTTAGCTCATCTGACATAGTCAGATGCAGCTTGTAGAATCGCATGATCGTC
>NW_014577213.1:99585-111097 GCF_000485595.1 Priapulus caudatus | reverse complement strand
TATTAACTACACAAGGTGCCAGTTACTGTAGCATTCGTCAACTTTGCATAATCGATGGTCGAATTATGCCTTTAAGCAGCATTCATTAAGTTAGCATTTGAAATGCTACGTGGTTAATCAGGATGCACACGTGCACCATGTTGCAATGTTAGTCATGAGAAGATCTGGATATATGAGGGTTGTACATGCAGCTGAAAGTGTACGTGTAGAATATACGCACCTACGTTCAATTTATCAGTCTTGAATATAAGTGTGGCCCAACTGCATGGTGAGTTCGAAAATTTTTGTTTCTACTCTACGAGCTATATTGTAAAATCCATAAAAATGAGCCAGTCCTGCTCAAAAATTACTGGTCCTAGACCAGGGTACGGTGAGCTATTTCCTACACTGGATATTTTGCAACAGCTAGTGAAATATCTGAAGTTGCCATGGAGAAAAAAAAGAATCGTGTGCTTGCATGCCGCGTACGCAAAACATAACAAGCAAAAAAGTTGGAAACTGTGTGTGTGTGTTATTCTAGTTGCTGACCATCTGTAGCTGGGGCTTCTCCATATGCGCCACGTGTCCCTGCATGCACATCAACAGGCGTCCCATCGTGAAGTGCCTCTATAGTATAAAGGTAGAGACCGCTCAGAAGGGCGTGTTACCGCACAAGAAAACGTTGCTGTGCGCCCATCTTTGGAAGAAAGAAAAACTCATGTTTTTATACTGCTGTGGTAAGATCTATCCAGCAAATCTAAAGTCAGAAACGGAGTTACTTCAGTAACATACTCACGGAAATGCACCTGTGAACCGTGGCACAATTTATTATAATTGACGACGGTAAAAATAAATCAAGGAATTATTGTTAACAGTAATAATCCGATTAATTGTTATTTGCAGAAACAAATCAAAGAATTGCTGTAGGCTTAAAGTTATATACATATAATACACTTACACGTGTTGAAGGTGACTTCCCAATTAAATCATGCAATTTCAAACATAAAATCTGGCAAAAGTTATAGTTATTCGAATGTTGTGCGTTTATACTTGTCATACCTATCTATGGCAAGCACAACTGCTCAGTGCACAAATGCTCAGGATTACATTTATTAGAAATTTTTTACGAAATGAACGAACATAAGAATGAGAAGTATGAGTGTAGAAATGAACGTCATATATATATTGTTTTGTAATCACCGTTTCCCATTTAATTCTCCCATCACTTTCATTGGTTCACGATACGAATTGTTCTCAGTACTCTTGTTCCAAGTACTCATTGATTCCAAGTTCCTGATTCCCATTGTTCCTCATATTCCTTGTTTCTGATAATCATTGATTCTCATTGTCTCTGAGAGGTGTCGCAGCTGATGCCATGTAAATGCAATATAAGCTTACCCCTATTATTTGTAACCACATTTGAATGCAGATGACTCTCCGATCTGATTTATTATCGACTTGCTACTCGTTTTTACCGTTTCTTCAAAAGCTTCCAAGCTCTGACATTCACGTGTAGTTTCTGATTTATGTGGTTTTTAATATGATGTGTTACAAGCTAGTAGCATTCATACGTATGCGGGAAGGCACCTTCAAATAATCACCGTGATAAAAATAATCAATGAGAAAAACTTTTCCCAAATTCCTCTGCTGCTATTGCTTCACGAGGCGTTTAGATGAGTTGATTAAAATAATGGTGTTTGTCGACCATTTTGTTGTGTCCGCGTAAAAGCATCGGCGTGGCGCGCTGCAATATTAATGATATATATATATATAATATTATGTATATATAATTATACATATATATATATATATGTTAATGAGCCGAGACTCTATCTTGCCGAGCACAGCGTTCGCACCTTCGATAGCGGACAGAGTCTCGCGACGGACGAATATGATTTCGCTGATCGATTGATCTGCCAATTAGGTACTCGAACGCGCCTGGCCGTGTGTCCTTGGCAAACGCATCTTTTGGCGTGCGCGATCAGCTGGCGGTGGCAGCTGAGAGGCTAGGGCTGGCCGGCATGATCAAGGCTCTTGTCGCGCGGCGCGTGGTGTGATGGCCCTGACCGCATGAGCGGGGCAGGATGGGGAGGGGAGGGGGCAACCAATGGTACGCCGCTACCACCAATTTCTCGTCAACTTACTCGGTTCTACCGAAGTCTAAGGTATATATATATATATTCTTCTCTATATATAGTATTTTGTGGGAAATTTTAAACCAGCAGCTGGCTAATAAACGTGTGTTTGTGCGTGCGTGCGTGTTTGTGTGTGCGTGCGTGCGTGCGTGCGTGCGTGTGTGTGTGTGCGTGTGTGTGTGCGTGCGCGTGTGTGTGCGTGAGCGTGTGCGTGCGTGATGCTGATGCTACAGGTTTTAAAATCTAGCGGGGTACTAGGGGTGACTTTGTCCTCAACATGTCAGTTGTCTGATGCACGGATTAAATCATTCATTATGCATCCAATGACGTCACTGATTCTAGTACCAGACTCAAATGCACGTATGAGTGTTGAGCGTTTAGCTACTTGGTAGTGTTTCAGACAACCTTGATTGATGATCATGGTGATTTGTTGATATAAACACACTGCAAATAGAAGAGCTTAGATTCACGTCACTGCATGCCGCGTCTGCTATTTAGATTCTCATGTTAGAATCAAAAGCTTCACTTGCAGAAGTTGTCTGGATATTGTCTGTGGACTCTCGGGAGTCGATTAGACTGTAATAGCTAGCCGGTCGATTGCGCAGTCTCAAACCTGAAACCGATCCGACGTCACAGTAAGCCAGCTCCCCGATAACTTAATCAGAAAAATGACGGGGTTTTGTGGGAGTTTTAACACGGGTTACGTGTCACTATTGTGAGCGTACGGTAGCGAGTGATCGTATAGTTGTTAATGATAGAAATATATCGGTAAACGTATAGTGGACCAAACCCACGGCGTACTATACCTATATTTCACGAGAGAACGCTGAGCAAGCAACTGGCTGTACGCAAGCGAATCGGATGTTAAAGTTGAGTCGACACAATGTAAAAATGGAGGTCAGCGAATGACAAACACGATACTGCACTTACTCTCCCCGCAACATGTATTTCTCTTGCAACAACACACATGGCACATACACACGGCCAATCCGCTAGTAGAGTAGTCAAGCAGTCGCTATTTCTCGCCCCGTGTAGATACTAGCTAGAAGTTTGACTCCATGTTAATACTTACAGCCGATGATGTAGCCGACTTCCTTTCTAAAAGTAAAGGATGCTATTGTAAGTAGCTGGAGTGACGTCGACGTCACGTGTGTGTGTGTGTGTGTCTGTATGCTGCCCCCCTTATCCCCTGTCAACTAACAATGCTAGTGTAATGCTACACGAGTTTTACTAACGTTGAAGAAGCAAGTTTAGCGTATCAACGCTAACAGCATTGGACACTAACAGTTAAACATTTACCCCTCCCCCCCCCGGCTATTAATTTCGAATCTTCGGCGTCTTTTTGTGCATTTGTTTGTGTAATGGCGATACTCTTGCGGAGTGACTGACTTACTGCGGTATGTGCATAAGTTGCGCGTACAAAGCGTTCCACGAACTTGTATTTGTTTAACAAAAACGCTGAGTTGGCAGAGGCAAACCAGGCATGCTCGTAGTACATGCGTTAAACCTGCATTTTGGATAGTTTTCACGTTGCCTCGTTTGTTGCCAACATATACTCGCGGTGTCGTGGGAAAAGATGTTGTCGTTTATCGATCCACTATTAATGTGCATTTTTCGTATTGTCTCTGCAGTTTTATTGCAAGGAAATGTTTCCATGATCGTCCTTATAGTAATAAGTATATAGTAAGTGTAGGACTTGATTGTATTTGTTTGATTGTATACGTACTCCTTCGCGTTAATGATGCCTTCCATAATTTTGCAAGAAATCAGTGTGATATAATCAACCAAATAAATAAATAAATGCTTATATCGTTTGTTTGTTTCAACAAAATACGATATAATGTTATTCACTGGAGGTTTGGGTAATCACAATTTTAGTGTAGACAGGTCACACGAACTATTGACTGCTGTCACTATAAATCTTGAAAATTCAAGTATTACTTACTACGAATAGTTACTGTTAATAGTAAAAATATCTGGGTTGGTTCCTTGGTTAATTACTGTGTCATTTACACGTCCCATTCACTGAATAGCTAATAGCTAAATTATACTAGAAATAACAAAATTAAGTATTACTTCTGATATTTATCATTAATAGTAAAACATATATCATGATCACTGGCTGCTTTGTTTACTTTCCACGTTTATTTTACGATTGGCAGTGTACAAATTGATCTCTGGAAGGCATCTTTAACTAACCATAATACGGCTTTATAGCAGGTTCGTGAAGCTGAAAATGAGAACAGCTGCTGTTTGTTGTTTGTTATTGGAAAGGTTATATATATACATTAGCCTCACATAGTGATACGTGAGATCAGAAGTAGATAATAGGGACACCCCCTAGAGAATAGAATTCCCTATTATCTACTTCTGTTGAGATGTCTTAAATCCACCCCGTACTGAAGTAAGTAGAAATATATAGCATGAGCGTTGATTCTATGCCACGTGTACACAGTGCACACGTGCGTGTATGTGTGTGTGTGCGCGTGCGCGTACGCGTGCGTGCGTGTGTGTGTGTGTACATGCGCGGGCGCATGCGTGTGTGTGTGTGCATGCGCGTGCACGTACGTGTGTGTGTGCATGCGCGTGCGTGTGTGTGCGCGTACGTGCGTGTGTGTGTGTGCATGCACGTGCGCGTGCGTGTGTGTGTGAGCATGAGCATGTTACTATGTATTTTTGCCGTGCTGGTTGACTATAGCCTCAATCAGCTTGTGAATCTCTTCACTTTCAGAGTCGGGTCTCACCTCACATCGTTAACTGTGCAAAAGCGTTATACTTATAGTCCTATATTTTAACACTTGTCCTTCGCCAGCAAAGAACTTAATGTCTGTATTTATTGTTACTATATAGTATATGTGTGTGTGTGTTTCCGCAGTTATATGTGAGTACGTGTGCTGCATGCACACCATTTTTATGGACTCGTTGAACGAAACGGTCTTTATTAACCCTCACGTAGTGCATAAGAATGTCTATTTGCATTTCCTAACTGTCATGCATGATGACTTTGCTAAATCTTATAAAACCTTGTATTTTATTTACGCGTTTTAGAGATGTTAGAGAGAATTTCATTTTGCCACGTGGCTTCAAGTTTTTGTGTTGTATTGAGCATTCTCTGGTAGAATTTATTGCCTTCTATCCACAGCACATTGATAGACAGCTTAGTATGTCAAATGTAGTGCATTAATAAATATTGCTGGCAAAATCGCATTTGCTGTGTGCTTGGCTTATTATGTGCAACGTTTGTCATGCATCATTCGAATTCTTTTCTAGTTAAAGAATTCTTAGAGCTGGCACAGAAAGACTTCAAAGAAAGATGGGAGGCTCAACCAGTCGTAAGTTTTGGCAAGCTATAGATATTCGTTGTTTTGTCTAGAGTCCTTACTTTAAATGTCTACCTTCCAGTGCATGCTTCCTTTACATATATACTTTATCATCATGTTGGAACCTTAATTGTGTTGGGTTGGAGGGTGACAGGCTAGAAGTGTCTGGGCTTTAAATTTAAAATTAACCTTTAAATTAAATGGTTACCAGTAAGCAAGACGCATTACCGATGCAACTTCTTGCGATCGCAAAGAATGGGATAGGCTCATAATAAAAATACCGATGAGAATCTGGGGAGTATATATAAATTCATCAGTTGTTTTGACTTGGTATTGATAAATGCTACGTTGGCTGGTGTTGTGTGATTGGTCGTTGGGTGGCCGGGCCGGCAGAGACCAGCCAAAAAGTGGACGCTTCCAAATGCGATTACACGTAACTGTCGTAGAGTCGTTTCACCGCTGACACACTAATTAATTAACACCTGTTTATTTTGAATTGGTTAAGAGTTCAGCCAAATTGGACGACTTCCATCGACTGAAGACGTTGGGAACGGGTTCGTTTGGCCGGGTCATGCTAGTGCAACACAAGCAGACGAAGAAATATGCCGCCATGAAGATTCTTGACAAGCAGAAGGTAATTGTGTCAAACGTGCCGCGCACTCGTCACATTTTCAAGTTACTGCATTTCTTATGGATTATATAAAGGCGCTCTGGTGCGTTATACGAACCCCCAAGTTTAGAAGGTAGTAACCTTAAAGAGGTTTTACTGCATGATAGCGGTCTCTAATATCAGGTATATACTCGCTGAAAATACGGTCATGCCCTTGTAGTTTTTAAATGTTTTTACCCTTTAGATTTCCTTTATTTTACAAGGGCCCTCCTCACTATCAGCATTGGTTAATATATATGCTCTAAGCTATTCTGCTGAGAAGTCTAATATACCGCACTGTAGCTAACAAATCTTGGTTATAATAATGTGTTTGGATACATTTTCAGAGGAAAAATGCATCTTATAAGCCTCAAAATTTAGTACTGTTGACCGTCAGTGCCTTTTATATGACAACGCCTCACGACGTACTCGTATTGTATCTGCTAGGGACGCATTTGTGTTCTATGTGTGTATACATGAAAGGTTTTTAAATTGGAAAAGGACATCTATAAAGCTTACCGGTATCATTTACATTTATGCAGGAGTACACCATGTAGAATTGATTATATACTTGTGATTTATGCGATATGGTGAAACAATTATTTTCATTTTAATATAAATGAACGTTTAACGTATGCAGATGCGTTTAGAAATTGTACTGTCGTAAATTAAACAGAGATATTTAAGTCACAGTTAGGTTAAAGTGCATGTTTTCGTTCCTGGATAAAGCAGGTACATATAGTCACTCTGATGTAAAGGTACTGCTAACCTAGCTCTTCCACTAAATATTGTGACCTCACAAGCCAAATGAATACCATACTGATCGTTATTAATCTTACTACGTTACTAGGTGACATGCTAGCATAAAATCTCAGCCTCTACCTGAAAAAAAGGATTGTTGAGATTTTTTGCATACAAAATAAGTACTTTTAACACAAATCAAATAACTAAATTCATTACCAATGGAAATTTTTTAGATGCTTGAAAAAATATACAACATTCAAGCTAGTTGACGTTCTTCTGGAAAAGAGGTGTGAGCATTAGTGCTGTAATTTATTTTAAGAGAGATGTAATAAAGGAAAAGTAGTTTATTCATTTTGCCATTTACTCTTTGGTGGTACCTAGGATTTAAAAAAAACGCGATAGCATAAATCTCATCGTATTTCTCAGAGCATGATCACCTACACATCTGTCTAATGTGAATTTCAAGATCCCACTACGGTATTGATTTGAGGGTTTTAGTGGCAGTGGTGGTGTAGTTGAGCGTGAATTAGTACATTTTTTGCATCGATTTTTTTGCATTTGGTGCATTTATTTCCTAGGTTTCATTGGTTTAAATCAATTTTAATCATGATCTGGGCCCTGGTTAATTAAATACTGAACGTGCCATGAATCCATGCAGGTGTGAAGTGCAGGTGTGTTTCACAGCATCGCACTTACTATGTATTGTTTATATATGTGTCTGTTGTTTGTCATGACATGACAGTGTGAATGGTAGGTGCGGGCTGCAGGCTGCTGATTCATATTACCGGAAGTAGATAATCTACATCTGATATTACCTGTAGATAGCAGATACACGTGTCCGTGTTAATGCTGCCATCCGTCAATAAATAACCACACAGGCCAATGCATTTTCTTCTGCGCACATTGCGCAATTTAGTAACTAATGATGAACTTATCACCCTTTTGACATTACACAATTTTTGAGATTATAGTGCGTTCAATAATTACAGTAAAAAATTTTGAATGAAAAATCGAATTTGAAATCGCTGCATAAAAACCGTGTGTACTATACTAGCTTCAAAATCACATTGATTCAGATCAGGCTCTTTAGCGAAGAGGAATTCTTTGGAATATCAATGATATCTGTGTAGCTGTGCCCGGCTGTCCCATGGGAGCAGACGTGCACTGGCAATAACTGCGTAAATACGAAAAAACATGCTCGTAAATTCATCCGAACGTGCGATTGCATCTCACCCTGACACTACCGCTATTAATATTGCAGGTGGTGAAGTTGAAACAGGTGGAACACACACTGAACGAGAAGAGGATTCTAAATTCCATTAAATTCCCGTTCCTCGTCAATCTAGAATATCATTTTAAGGTGAGTCGCTCGCGTGTCGTGTGGTTGATCTCTCCGATTCTTGCTAGTCATCAAATCGTCAGCCACGGTGTCTCTTGGTGTGATCTTCTATCGTAATACTGAGAAACCAGCATTTTTCACTTTTCGGTTGAAATTGTCTCGGGCAGTACTACCATGTTTTCATCGGTTCTGTAGCTGCATGCGGGGTGTCTTGACGTGGCTTCCTGTGTGAAGGGTCACGCTGATGCCACGTACGTACCCGTGTGCGAATTTCCTGTTGCCACGTCCATGTTTGGGTTAATGTTCCGTTGGTATTGGTGTTCGTGTACTTGTTCTGTTGCCATCCACAGTCGCATGTCACGTGTGTGTTCTGTTGTCATTGGTGTTCACGTGATTCTTCTGTTTCTATTCACGTTCACGTGTGATGCACATGTTCTGTTGCTATTAGTATTCGTACAGTTGCTCTGCATGCTTTCGTATATGTATATGTATGTATATGTTACGTATATGTATATGTATGTATATGTTACGTATATGTTTCTGTTAGCACTGGTGCGCACACGATTTTTCTGTTGATTCTGGTGCGAACTTTCGTTGTGTTAATTGCCATCCATGCTGACTTGTGTGCTAGTGTGTGATTTCAGGTACAACTGGTAACTGTGTGGACGTGGCTGAGAAGATCCACGTGTGCACCACGTGGATCAACCACTAATCATACTTTTCTTTCTCTTGTGTGCTCGAAATCCGCAGGACTGCACCAACCTGTACATGATTCTGGAATTTGTCGCCGGGGGAGAGATGTTCACGTATTTGCGGCGGAAGGGAAGATTTTCGTGAGTGCCTCTGGTGGCAGGTGTCTCCTAATGCTGTTTACTCCTCCATCCATCCCCGACATCAGTGGTCTGGCGTCTGCGTTTCTCAGTGGCACCAGATATGGAAGCGCCGCGTGCTGCAATCTCCTGGCTTTCCTGCCTGCAGTTTTGCTCGGCTATTGTGGCGAAGCGGTTTGCAAACCTTCGCGTCAAGTGGCTGTCTGGCTTTTATATATGGCGAGACTGCATTATGCGAAAACTTCATGCCACATCGATGTTGCCCTCGACAGTGTTATCTGAGGATCTGTATTAATAAACTTGAGGAAAAATGGCAGGAGAGAAGTGCTAACCTGTGCTATTCACTTCAAACGTTATAATGTCATAACTAAATATGATGGTTCTGACAACTGGCACCTGAGGCTGATTGGCAGACACATTATAAATGCCTACGACAATCCCCTGTCGTGGCTTTTGCACGCGTAAAGTCTTGCCCAAAAAAGTTACGTCATTTTAGACTAGTGATGTCATAACTATTCATGACATTTCTTATAACGAGCCTTCGAACGCCCGTTGTCAGAAACATCATAGACGGTTATGACATTGAAGGTCTACCACGAGAGAGCTGAGAACAGGGTAAGAGTGCGTGTGAGTAGCAATCACTGGCGATTCCACGATCGCGCGTGCCGGCCCGCAAGGACTACCGACGTCAGACACGGTGTCGTCTGCTCCCTCACACGAACCTCGCGTTCGTGCGCGTGTACTCCCGCTAAAATGCTTCCCGGTCGCTCCCATCTAACCTCTTCGGCGGCCATGTTTGTTCCGTAGACCGTCGATTTGGTTTTGTGAGCCGCGGCGAGTCGGAATAACCCCGTGGCTCGTGTAGGCCCTTACCTAGCAGGCTGTACACGTCTCACGAGCACTTGGAACATTTCAGAGAATAAAATAGAAGCGATGGTAAGAGTAAAAGTAAGTAAGTAAAGGTTATGAAGTCAAATTAGCTGTGTGCATGCTCCTATTTAATGATTCGTTTACTGTTCTACTGTTACCATGGCAGTGGAAGTGAAAACTAGGGAGACAAAAACAGTAGATGGGTGTACTTGATCGGAACTTATCTATGAATCTGTAGTTAGAATAATACAATATCTACATTTTATTGGAGCATAACTTGGAACCTATGTGTTTCGGCTGTCACAGTAGCCGGTGCCCAGTGCTCGAATAGGCGGTCATTTTTGCAATCAAAACCTTCCAATCAAAACCTTGCTTACAATCCCATTAAAATTGCACTGCCACTCACTGCAGTGTTACCGTTGACAAAAAACTGCCATGATTTCGGCATTACTTGGATCATTGCTAGCTGTAGCTCTATAGCTTATAGTGGCGTCCTGACCGATCAGCTGGTATCGTGTGGGGTATAGAGGCAGTGGGCCGCATAGAGGCGGTACAGGCCTCCCTCCCCCCTCTGACACACGCGTCTGCCGTATGATTTCATTCTCTGAGATGTTCCGAGTGCGCGTCGTAGCCGCTGAACAACTGGCCTCTATCGGTTATCAGCGATCTCTCCACTCCCCGCCTTATTCTTATTCTGTCTCTTACTTCTCACCTAACACGGAGATGTGGGGATTTTCTCTCCGGTCGCAGCTCGACCACTTACTAACTGTACCTGTTCTCGTCTTACTTTCAGGTGGCTATTGCCTGTCTCTACTCTCTACTATTCTTAGCCTTACGTTCCTTAGACGACGCTGGGGGGGTCGGGGGTCGGTGCACGTGTGATCTGGTTAGGGATCTGCATGCGTGCATGTTACAGGGGCGTATAGCAGTAAAGCAAGTGTAACACGTCCGTCGCTGTGGTAAATCGGTGCGCAGAACTGTCCTTGGGTTTACGTGTGTATCAGCGAGCAGATGCCGGGTGTAGGAACGTCCTACCAGGTGGGCTAAATTGCGTATTTTTGGTGAGGATCGAACAGTACAATGCGCTTGGGTAAAAGATCGCCTCCCTCCCATCTTCGCGTAGGCTAGCTGAAGCGGGTGCTTTGCGAAACCCATTCTAGGACGATTATTGCAACATGTTCGTTTAACCGTTGTGCAACGTAAGCATTTTCCCGTTTGAGACGAAATTCGACGGATGTGCTGCCTTCGATTTTGCAGTCGTCCGAATGCTCGCTTGTCGCCGCGTGCGTTGACAACATTTCGGCGTTACGCCAAGAAACCAGAAATCTCTCATTATGTTGACGACCCTTTCCCCTGGCCAGTTAGACTTGTACCTTTTCTACCGTTCTGCGGGGGATTTACTTATAAACAGGACCACTGCGCACGCACATACGTTCTCAATTGAAACACGCATTAGGAGAAGCCAAAAGACCGACAGGTCGTCATCGTTAACTTTTGAAATCTTCGCGATGACGTCACCACAGGGAGGGGCATTGGAGTCTGCCAGACGCACGTACGCATGCACGTGTGTACGCGCGCGCACACACACATATATATATATATATAGACACACACACACGCACGCACGCACGCACGCACGCACGCAC
>NW_014577213.1:90587-94667 GCF_000485595.1 Priapulus caudatus | reverse complement strand
ACTGCTGCTGCTACTGCTACTGCTACTGCTACTGCTACTGCTACTGCTGCTGCTGCGGCTACTGCTGCAGCTGGCACACGGGGATCGCTGCAGCTGAAGGCTGAGGGATGCGAGCGGGTGTCGGGTTGCGCCGCCGCGCGGCTGTAAGTGGCAGACAAGCGTACGAGCTATAACGATCATGGCCGTTACGCCGCCGTCTCACTCGCACACCCCGTGCGCACGCACGCACGCATGCACGCACGCACGCACGCACGCACGCACGCACGCATCGACAGGTCCATTTAACAGCAGAGATACATGTGGGAAAGAAGCCAAACTAGGCCGCTTAGACAACATCGCTCGGCTGCGCAGCGAACATCTGCTGGAAACCGTTCTTCCTGCCACACGTGCTCCTGCTATGGCAACTAGTGCCCCCTGGTGAATCCAGTGGGTTCATGGTCAACAAACCCCCACCCCACCACCACCACCACCACCACCACCACCACCACCCCTCACCCAGCGGCTCCACGTCCATAAATTAATACCAGCGAGTGAGGATAAAATGCAAAGCAGTCAGTTGTGAGTGTTTGAAACCTGCGTTTACTCTCTGATGGCTTCAGTCATTGGTTCCCAAACCTGCGCTTACCAGAGGCCAGAAAATCCTTCCAACAAGTACTGAAATATCCAGCTAGGGAAACTAACCGTAGTCCCCTTTATAATAACGCCCTCTCTCGGTTGTGGTATTTTTCTCTCCCCGTTGACTTATATATTGCTGAATATTGGTGGGTCTGCTAAGGTGAGCACTGCGCGCACGGGCTGGTCTGTGTTGTATGCGCACACGGGCTGGTCTGCGTTGTATGCGCGCACGGGCTGGTCTGCGTTGTATGCGCGCACGGGCTGGTCTGCGTTGTATGCGCGCACGGGCTGGTCTGCGTTGTATGCGCGCACGTGACGGTATGGATCGAGACGACTCGAAAAATGAGCGCGAATCTGCCATTCATGGTGCAAACGAATCCGCCATTCATGGTGCACGAAGCTATGATGTGGTAGGAGATACCCCCATCCCTCACTCCCTGCATCCTCCTTCTACCAAATATAAGAGCAGCCTAGTCACCAATCGCCAAGAATAACAACAGTCCAGTTGGAAAGAATGTGAAATGGTAGCAGCAGATCGTTGAGAATTCAAATGCTCTCAAATCTCGATCGTTCAGAAAACGTTTCATGCAGCAAAGTGGGCGAGTTTAATTTATAGTAGACGTTAAAATACGCACCGTGTCGAGTTTCACGGTGAGTTGGCGGTGCAATTAAGTAACGGGAGATTGCTTTACGTAATCGTGTAACACTGCACACTATATTTACCGGATAACAGTTTCAGGCTCAAGTTGTAATGTTCAGTTAGCACGATCAGTGCAGCGCACTACCCTCCTAACAGACATAAAGCCTATATTTCTAACACGTTTTTTAAATAGTCATCGTTATTGTCAGTTTATAGGTAGTACTGTGATTACAGTAGTTAGAGTATATTAACCATAATCTGACGATGGCTTGTATCTGCTATCTGCTCTGATTTGAGCTTACAGAAACGCGTGTTATTGATAGTAGTGTTAATATCCCTGCAGCCTATGTTGCTCATGCATATATATATATATATAATATATATTATATATATATAGTACAGTGACAGATGAGATGCACAGGTGATGGGTGGAATGCATGTGATTTACAGTGATGGAACAAGAGTAAAACGGCAAGGGGAGGAATTAGCTGTATTATATAAGATTAACTGAGGCAGTGGTAAGTGTTTTGTACTAATTAAAGCAGTGGTGCGATGTGTGGATGTTGGCGAGAATGTTCTGCAGCATTATACATACTTTTTGCCTCTTGCTATTTTTAACTGCCCGCACGAAGTCTCCCATTCTCTATGCTAAATATCCCCCTCCCCCTGCTCGTGATCTCTTACCCCATCCTATCTACTACAATCCCGTAACCTATACTCACCATTGCTGCCATGGATTATGTGTGTGTGCATGCGAGTGTACGAGCGTGTGTGCGTGCGTGCGTGTGTATGTGTGTGTGTAATATGTGAAGCTCTGTAGTGATGGGCATACAAAAAATCGCATGTAATTATAGCCAGTTAGCGCACAGGTTTATTATAAGATTGATTTGCTTGAGGATTTCCTCTAGGGTAGCGGCTAGCTGTTTAACCTTTAACTGAGATGTTTGTGAACCCGTGGAAGATATACGCGAGGTTCGTTCCTAGAATAAAGGAGCTTGTCTCCAGCCAACGATAGCCTGGGGCCACGTGGGGAAATCTAATACACAACGATGTCAGCCATACATAGATGGGTATAACTCTTTACTCCGCTGTACGACTCCTATAGTTACCGGTGCTGGAGGGAACGTTGCATGCAGAAATAGCATCTTCTTGATTATTTGAGGTTATAATAATATCTTAATGAGAACGAGACAGATAATGAGAATTCGATATGTCTGAGTGTTTATCATAGCGCGTAACTAGCAGCTAAACGTTTAGGGCGTCGCTGTGTTTGCGGCACCGGTTGTAGATTTGTCGGCAGCAGTGTGCCTTGATGTACGAATTCTGTAGCTGAGTTGTTAAGTTGGCTAATTATTTCTTTGAGTCAGGCGAGAATGCTGGCCATTATCTCCCCAGTACCTGTCTCAAAGAATCGCATAGTGATTTCTTACCTTTTAACTGTGCTTTTTACTCACATTTCGCTCATTAGCTAAATCTTTCACTCTGCTGTTGACACTTTCTTAATAATTAGCTAACACTAGCTGAACAACCATGTTTTAGATCATTCGTAGAAATATATACGAGAATATGAGTAATATGTGTTGTATGCATTGATGCAACTAAGTCTGAATAATTGCATCAAAATAATGTATATTTCTAATGAACTCCTATTGCACTAAACAAGTAATTATCAGTGTACTAAATGTTCAATGTAATGACTGTGATTTTCTCGATAATCGCGATAATGATATAGTGAATAATAATTGAGGTGCAGTCACTCTTAACGTATACGGCGAACGTTCAGCAAGTGTCTGCCTCACCTTTGCCGTGCTTCTGCGTCGCAGCTAGTATAACGATTGGAAAGCGATTATTTCTCTTCTACATGATCTTTTTGCGACGCATTTTGGCGGTATCGTGCAACAGCATCAGCGTATAAACGAGTTTGAACGAGAAGCTGCGCTGCTGTGTATGAAGCGCGTAGGGTTGCGGCGCGTTGTGGCAGCGGGGCGCCGGGGGGCGGGTACACACACAGCCCCCCTGCCCCCCCCCCTCCGCGTCACCCACGCGTCGCTGCGATGCCGTGCTTACCGCGCGTCGTCGTTGCAGTGAGAAGCACTCTCAGTTCTACGCGGCGCAGGTCGTGCTGGCGTTCGAGTACCTGCACTCGCTCGACATCATCTACCGGGACCTGAAGCCTGAGAACATTCTCATCGACTCGCAAGGTTACGTCAAGGTGAGTGTGTGACGAGGCAGCTCTCGCGTGCTTTCTCTCGCTCTATCTATCTATCTCTCGCGTGCTTTCTCTCTCTCTATCTCTCGCGTGCTTTCTTTCTCTATATATAATATAATCATATAATATATATATATATATATAGTATATATATGCTCCCGCGTGCTGTTCTCTCTGCTCTATATCTATAATATATCTATATATAATACTATTATGCTATATATAAAATATATATTCTCTCTCTCTTCCTCTATCTGCCTCTCCGCGTGCTTTCTCAGTCGTATTATTTGCTGTCTCTGCTAATGCTCTCGCGGTGCTTTCTCTCTCTCTATATTCTATCTGCCTCATCGCATCTTCTCTCTCTCTCGTCTTTTCTCTCTCGTCTCTCGTCTTTGCTCTCTCTCTACTGCTATCTATCTCTATCTCTATCTCTATGCTCTATCACGCTTATCTCTATCTCTCTTCTCTCTCTCTTCTCTCTCTCGTCTGCCTCTCTCCTCCTCTCTCTTCTCCTCTCAGCGTGTTTTCTCTTGCTCTCTATCTCTATCTATCTCCAGTTCGGCCGTTGTGCTCGTCTTTTTCTTCTCCTTCTCCTCCTCCTCCTCTCTCTCGCCCC
>NW_014577213.1:81136-90046 GCF_000485595.1 Priapulus caudatus | reverse complement strand
ACTCTGCGCACACGCGCGCATGCACGCACACGCAGTGCAACGGCGCACGCACACACGCACACGCACACACACGCACGCACACACTCGACCATTCCCGTGCTCTCGCCCTTCTTTTCAGCGCGAATTTTTTTCCCCTACACGTTATATCCATTGGAGCTCCTCTGATTGGCTGTTTTGATTATGACCACACCATAGAAGTGTTTGGGATAGATAGTATATAAGCCCGCCCCGCCCTTGCCGCGTGGTCCGGATTTGCTGCATGACAGCAGCTATATATCGCAATCAGCAATTCTCAACAGAAACCTTTTACCAAAACAAACATTACGGTTATTAGGCGGGCAGTTGAAAACGGGAGACGCTGGAGGACCTTAGACCTGCAGGAATGGAGGGTGCCACGAGCCTCGTGCGACCTCGCTCACAAGAGAGAGAGAGAGAGCGCGGCGGGAGCAGAGAGAAGGGAAAGAGAGAAAGAGGGGTCCCTCTCTCGTCCTCTGCTCTTTTTCCCCTTCCTCTCTCTTCCCGCCGCTTCTTTTCTCTCTCTCTTCTCGCTCTCTATCCTCTCTTCTCTCGCTCTCTCTTTTCCCCTTCTCTCTCTGCGCCGCGCGCTTCTGGTTCTCTCTCTCTCGCTCTCTATCTCTCGCTCTCTCTCTCTCTCTCTCTCTCTCTCTCTCTCTCTCTCTCTCTCTCTTGTTCTCTCTCTCTATCTCTATCTCTTATCTCTCTCTCTCTCTCTCTTCTCTTTCTCTCGTCTCTCTCTCGTCTCTCTCTCTCTCTCTCATCTCTTTCACTCTGCACTCTCTCTCTCTCTTTCTCTCTCTCTTCTCCCTCTCTCTCTTTTTCCTCTCTGCTTCTCTCTCTCTCTCTCGTCTTCCCTCTCCCCCTCTCTCTCTCTCTGTGCTGGGGGCTTGTTTTCGCACGGCAGCAGTCTTGAGTCTCCATCATCGAGAAGTAGGAGTAGGAAGAGAAGGCAGTGGAGAAGGAGGGGGGAGGAAGTGGAGGCGATGATGACGTAGCAAGCAAGGAGAAGACAGTGGTTGGCGTGAAAGTTAGACAGTTGGAGGAGGAAGTGGGAGAAGGGGGAGGAAAAAAAAAAAAAAAGTGGAGGTGATGATTGAGTAGGAAGAAGAGAAGAAGACAGTGGTGGAACATGAGACAGTGGAGAGGAGTGTCGAGGTGATGATGACGTTTGAGCGAAGAAGAGAGGAGACAGTGAGTGTAGTGTGAAAACATGGAGAACAGTGGAAGGAGGGACTGTGGAGAGGGGGGAAGGAAGTGGAGAAGGGGGGAGGAAGTGGGAGGGTGATGATGACGGTAGGAAGAAGAGAGGATAGACAGTGGTGCGTGATAACATGGGGACAGGTGGAGGAGGATGTGGAGAAGGGGGGAAAGAGAAAGTGGAGGGTGATGATGACTCCGTAGGAAGAGAGGAGGAAGACAGGTGGTGGGTGAACCACTCGGAGACAGTGTGAGTGAGGATGTGGAGAAGGGGGGAGTGAAGTGGAGGTGATTGATGACGCTGAGGAGAAGAGAGAAAGACAGTGGTTGGTGAGATGTAGACATTTGAAAGGAGGAGTGGGATGAAGGGGGGAGGAAGTGGCAGTGATGATGAGCGTAGAACGAAGAGAAGAAGACAGTGGTGGCAGTGTGAACATGGACGACAGTGGAGGAGGATGTTGAGAGGAAGGGGGAGGAAGTGGAGGTGATGATGACGTAGGAAGAAAGAGGGAAGACAGTGGTTCCTGAACATGTGAGACAGTGGAGGAGGAAGCCTGGAGACAGGGCGGCGAGGACAAGGTGGAGGGTGATGATGACGTGAGGAAGAAGAGAGGAAGACGAGGGGTGGGTGAAACATGGCAGGACAGTGGAGGAGGAAGTGGAGAAGGGGGGAGGAAGTGGAGGCGATGATGACGTAGGAAGAAGAGAAGAAGACAGTGGTGGTGAACATGGAGACAGTGGAGGAGGAAGTGGAGAAGGAGGGAGGAAGTGGAGGCGATGATGACGTAGGAAGAAGAGAGGAGATCAGTGGTGTGGTTGAAGATGGAGCAGTGGAGGCAGGAAGTGGAGGTGATGATGACGTAGGAAGAGAGAAGAAGACAGTGGGGGTGAGCATGGAGGACAGTGGAGGAGGAAGTGGTGGTGAAGTGGGTGTAGTGGAAGAGGAAGAGGAGGAGAAAGAGGAGACGACGACGGGAATAGCTGTGCTACTACGGCCTACTTGCTGCTGCTGCTGCTGCTACTGCTGCTGCTATGCTCTGTTACTTGCTGCTGCTGCTGCTGCTACTGTTGCTGCTACTGCTGCTGCTTGGCTGGCTCTGCTGCTGCTACTGCTTGCTGCTGCTGCTCTGCGTCCTCCTCCTGCCTGCTGCTGCTCTCCTCTGCTGCTGCTTGCTGCATGCTGCTGCTTTACTGCTACTGCTACTGTACTGCTACTGCCGTACTGCTGCGTCCTACTGCGGCTACTGCTACTGCTGTGCTGCGGCTACTGCCTGCAGCTGCACAGGGGTCGCTGCAGCTGAAGCTGAGGGATGCGTAGCGTGGTGTCGGCAGTGCGCGCCCGCGCCTGCCTGGTAAGTGGCAGACAAGCTTACGAGCTCGTAAGCGATCATGGCCGTTACGGCGCCGTCTCACTCGCACCACCGCCGTGCGCACGCACGCACGCTACGCTCGACAGTCCATTTACACAGCAGAGATCACATGTGGAAAGAACCAAACTCGGCCGCTTAGACAACATGCGCTCGGCCCTGCGCGACGCGAACAATTCTGCCTGGGAAACCGTTCTTCCTGCCATCACGTGCTCCTGCATGGCAACTGTGCCCCCTTGGTGATCTCCAGTGGTGTTCATGGTCGCCAACCCCCCACCCCACCACCACCACCACCACCACCTCACCCACCGGCTCCACGTCCATAAATTCATACCAGCGAGTGAGGATAAAATGCAAAAGCAGTCATTTAGGAGTGTTTTGAAACCTGCTGTTGTTACTCTCTGAAGGCTTCAGTCATTGGTTCCCACACCTGCGCTTACCTGAGAGGCCAAAAGATCCTTCCACAAGTTACTGCAAATATCTAGCTGCGGAAATTAACCGTGAGTTACCCTTTATCAAGTAACCGCCCTCTCTGCGGTTGTGGTGTGATTTTTCTCTGCCCCGTTTGACTTATATGATTTGCGTTGTATATTGGTGAGTTAGCTAGGTGAGCACTGGCGCGACGGACGGTATGGAGACGACTTCGGAAAATGCGGCCGCGGAATGGTGGTGCCATTTATGGTGCAAACGACATCGCCATCATGCGGCACGAAGCGTATGATGGCTGGTAGGAGATACCCCCACCCATCCCTCACTCCGCTGCATCTCCTTTACAATTATAAGAGAGGCCTAGTCATCTAATCGCCAAGAATAACAAACAGTCCAGTTGGAAAGAATTGTGAAATGTGTAGCAGCAGATCGTTCGAGAATTAAATGCTCCTCAACCATTCGACGTTCTGAAACGTTTCATGCAGGCAAAGTGGGCGATATATAATTTATATAGACGTTAAAAATTTACGGCGCACGTGTCGAGTTTTCACGGTGACTGCGCATGCAATTAAGTAACGGGAGATTGCTTTACGTGAATCGTGTAACACTGCACACTATATTACCGGGATAACAGTTTCAGCGCTCAAGTTGTTAATTGTCAGTTAAAACATCATGCACTTCACAAATGCCCGACAGTGTCAGCGCACTCCCTCCGAACAGACATAAAGCCGGTGGGAGTATATTTCTAAACGCTTTAAGCTTCACCTTGACATCGTTCAAAGCTGAGCTCATTTGCATGGGTCGGTCGTCGTACGTACGTTACCGTCCGTAACATTGGCTACGGTCACGATAACTTCAGGAACCTTTAACCCACTATGTTTTTGAAATTGGGCATAGGTTGTTTACTGCCGTATGCTCCCATATAAACGTCCGTTATTTTGGATGGAGCACGGCCAGTCGACGTTACTTTCGAGCCACGGGCAAATTTTTTGCCAAAAATGCGGATTGCCATTAGTCAGTTTCAAGTTCAACGGATTTTGCTGCATTTTTGGTATGCTGAATGAATAAAAGGGTCGTTAGGTTTGATATTTGTAAACATTTTTTTATGCAAATTTAGGTAGGGTTGCAAATTTATATGAGCATAGTATTATATAGAACACGGGCCAGATAAACATACAATCTGTGGTGTCACATTCGTGCTGGGTTCGTTTTACAAGCATTTCATTGACAATATCTTTAATGCAAATTCTGGCTATGAACATATCTTATGATTTTATACTATTTATTATTATATTATTATTATTATGATATAATGATTTATGCCTAAGAAGACATCACAAGCGGGTGTATAGCGCCATCTACCCGTCACAAATTGTGATTCATTTTTTGTTTATTAAATTTTTATAATTTATATATATATTATTTATTATTTTCACATAAAACAATTACCACATAATTATCAAGAGTATATAGGGAGTTCTCCTATATATGACTCTTCGTTTCTATAATGGTACGTCGATGGTGCGCTCAATATAAACTGACTTCTTCTCACTCACTCTTTTGTGTCCTTTTTTGTAGAACTAGCAGTGTCATTGACACTTTCATTTAAAACAGTCATCGTTATTGTCAGTTTATAGGGTAGACTGGATTAGCAGTAGTTAGGAGTTAAGTTGTTAATATATTAACCATAATCTCGATGGCTGCGAGTATCTGCCTATCTGCTCTGATTTGAGCTTACAGAGAACACGTGTTATGATAGTAGTATTAATATCCCTGCAGCCTATGTTGCTTCATGCATATATATATATATATATATATATATATATATATAATATATACATGGAGAGAAGCATAGAGAGAAAGATGCATTTATTATGTATATTTATATATATAGTACTATATATATATGAATATATGCTTTTTATTGCTGTAAGTTAACACTCACAACTTGTTGCCCATGAGTTTTCATGTTTTAATGTTTTGACGTTTCTCGCGCGCCGCACAGGTAACCGATTTCGGCTTTGCGAAGCGAGTGAAGGGCAGGACTTGGACTCTGTGTGGCACACCTGAGTACCTAGCACCGGAGATCATTCTCAGCAAGGTGAGTGCGGCCATGCATGCATGCTAGTTAATTACTAGACGCGCTGTCTTCAATCAATCCTCTAGCAATCAATCGAGTAATCAGTGGAGCAGGAATATATTCGGCGGCGAATCTCGCGATTAATCGTCACTATTACTTAATTTATTGATGCGTCGTTCGTCGTGATCGTGCGCGCTCGGAATTCTAGTCTCTGTTGTACGCGTCACGCCACAGCCTGCTACTCGCTCGCAGAAATCTGCAGAACTTTACGTGGAAGCTCGCGTGCGGACATTTAAACATTTAAAGGGACAGGATCTGACATTTAGGTGCTCTCGGGCACTCTCGGTTTGGTTCAGAACTCTGGCCAATGAGGATTCCCAGGGATTGCTTGTGCTACAGCACATGTTGCTGTACTTGGCAATGTCTTGCTGTCGCACACACAGATGGATCAACGGTTTTTGCACATGTGTTTTGTGGGTAATCATGTATGCAGTACTTGTATACACCTGCAAATGCCAGATATTGTCCCTTTAAAGCTGCTATCCATCCATAATCGTGAAATTTCATCCATTTTTTGATCCACACACATCATTTACCATCTTACATCATAATTAAGCCAATTAATAATTACACATCATCTGTGAGACTAGCGATTTTGACTCTTACCCATGAATAGAAAAAAAATGTACATGGTTAAGTTTCTGATATGGAATGTTTTCAATCGAAATTTGCATATCGCAACGTAAATGTCCGAGGGACATAATCAGCGGCCGGGGCGAGATCTCCTTTGTTAGACAAGCGATTGACGATTTTACAAGTGAAGTTTGTCAGGTCTAACACGCACGATGTTTTACTGATGATTGATGATCACTAGTCCTAGCTACCGGCACCATGCACCCATGATACTAACCACCTCATGTGCTCGACACCACGCTCCTCCACCGCGCCATGTCACAACAGTGAAAAAAATACACGGGGGCTCGGGGCGATTTAGCCTCCGAAATGGCAAAACGAGCCCCCGTAAATATGCATAGAGTTCAATGCAAACCAAATTTTAGAGTGCTATTTTCATGCACGCGAGCTTGAAAAGTAGCCCCCGAAATTAAAAAAATTAAAAATTTCTTGTGTCACAACCACCATCTTGCCGCATTAGCACCAGCAGAAGCGCTTTAGACACGGTAGGAAGGGGGACTGTACGCTGCAGTCTTATATCACCTCATTTCTGCTTCCGGATCCCTTGCGGATGCGCTCAACTAGGTAAACTAGTGCGGATCGCTCGCTCGTCTCGTGATTAGTAGCAGGTTTCATAAGTGACAGGTAGGTTGGACGTTAGCAAGCACGGCACCTCACCATCCCCCCGGCAGGGGAGCTATCTCACGTTTCTCGATTCGTTTCACCGTCATTAGGAATTAACGCTCAGCTCTACGTCGCCATCATCGCGCCGCCTCACGAAACATCGACGAACCCGTTTCATCTTCGCTGGTTTCTCGTTACGTAGATGTCGTCGTTGCATTTGCGCGCGGCAACAACATCGGTGGCGACGTCCGAACTACGACGTTACTATATAGCTTCGTCTCGTGTTGTCGTTTTATTTTACAGTACGCTGAAATTCTTCTAAACTTCCTACAAAAACCGATCAGACGCATCATGCAGGCGTTGCTGTCTACAAAACAGCAACAACCGTCGAACCGCAGTCCTACGGCTATAGTAATGTTCACCTTGTTGCATCGTGCGTCTTCCTTCAAGGAGGCGACTCCTTTGTCCCTCCCACCCCCTTCTCCAGCCGCCGCCAGTTTATTAGCATAGCTTGCAGTGAGTGTGTGCGTGCAATATATCTCACACTGCATTCGTAAAATCTGCGAAGATTGCCGAAACCAATGGGAGGGTTTTGCGGTTTGCTGTGTGTCAACGCGACGGCGTGCATTCGATTTAACTGTATACACCTTCGAGAAAATTTCCAACTCCCGCTGTTACTAATGGTTATAGATTAAACTTTTATAAAATCTTTAATAAGTGATAATCTTTCATTCTTTCGTCAACCCGGGTATACAGCTGTAGGCATCGTGATGGATTTTTGGTTTTTGTTCATGTCTGGGGGTCCATTGAGCATGACAATTAACTCATCCCTCGGTAGATGTTTGTAAGCTGCTCGGGTTCGGGATGCTTTTCTTGACCGAACTTAAATTGACTACGTCACGAATTTTCTATGGTGTATATTTGTTTTAAAAAAATGCAATTTTTTTACAATAAAAGTATGTACTATCAGGACTAAACGTATCATCAAATTCTTACCTGATAAGATTGTTTCTCAACTAGCTAAAAATCCAAAAAACCTGGACGATTTGATAAATATGATCCTGACATTAATTGCTTGCTATGGGCTATGTATGAGTCACGAGTGTATGTTCACATTGAACAATATAGTAAAGTACGAAGTATAATGCAGCAATTTAACCATAAAAGGTCAACAGAATTACTTACATTTTGTTTGGTAAAAGTGGAAATATGTTCTTTACACACTTCTTTTTCACTATTTACGGTGACGTAATCACTTTAACATTGGCTGGTTGATTGACATGCTGCTGAGTTAGTCGAGTTTGTCCCAGTTGTTGGCAGCGGCATGCGTGTTATCAGCGAATCGTGAGTGGCAGAACTCTGATCGTGGTGAGAGAGAAAGGGGCGAGTTGACGTGAAATCACATGTCTGCGCGGATCCGCATGCAGAGCTTCGAAGATATTGATGAATGCATTGGCGGATAAATTACGCAGAGCGTGGAATGCGGGTCGTGGGTCGCTGTCACGCCTAGTGTGGTTAGCGCTCGGGCCAAAACAAAATGTGTGTGTGGTTACCGTTACATGCCGAACAAAAATAGGGTAGGTAGGTAGGGAAAACATTTTATTTTCTTGAAATATTTTATTTACGAACCATGTCCAATTCATATTTTTTTGATTATTTTTTTTTGACTTTAAAGAAAAGTGACAATGAAATGTTTAGGGTCGCTGGGAATAAATAGGGTCGGTCGGGAAACCGTAACCACAACTATATTTTGTTTTGGCCTCAGACGTCTGCCATTCTCTCGCCCTGCAGCGCCACCGCCGCATGCCGGCAATAACCCGTGCACGAAGTGTGCTGCAGCGCATGCCACGCCGTCTGGTGGCGATTCCCCGCGTAACGAGAGCCAGGTGGCGTGTTTCATATACTGACGTCACACAGTGTCTTATTGCAGCCTAGTTGTGTCCGTGTTTACTGCATGAGAAGCAATAAAACTTGTCACGCGGCAAGAATTTGTTCACTAATTGTTGATCTGAAGATACGTGTTACAAAGATTGCATGTGGCTGGTCGTGGCCGTGGACGCATGGATTTTCCGCGTCCTTGAAAAAGTATTTTGCACTTTGACGTGGTGCGAACCGTGTGGACATCACTGCGCGATATTTCTATCCTCAGACGCGGCAACTAGCCGCTCTTGCTTTTCAGTAACCGCTCCAGTTAGGCAGCTTAGCAAGCTTCGAGTGCTTATATAGTTGTTATTCGCGTACGTACTCCTTGTTAACTGGCGGACTCGTTCACGCGTCCGAGTCGGGCGGCCATGGATGAATCAATGCATGGACGTGTACGCGGGGAGGGTCGTTATCAGTGACCGCGCGATGGGTCTCCATAATGTACGCGCGCGTGCGTGCGTGCGTGCGTGCGTGTTTGTGTGTGTGTGTGCGCGCGCGTTTGTGTGTGTGTGAGTGTGAGTGTGAGTGTGAGTGTGTGTGTGTGTTTGAGTGTGAGTGTGAGTGTGAGTGTGAGTGTGAGTGTGAGTGTGTGTGTGTGTT
>NW_014577213.1:79777-81047 GCF_000485595.1 Priapulus caudatus | reverse complement strand
CGTGTGCATGTGTGTATGCGTGTGAGTGTGCGTGTGCGCATGTGTGTATGCGTGCATGCGTGTGAGTGTGCGTGTGCGTGTGCATGTGTGTATGCGTGTGAGTGTGTGTTTGCGTGCGTGTGTGTGTTTGCATGCGTGTGTATGTGTGCGCGCGTGTGAGGGTGTGCGTTTGTGTGTGTGCGTGCGTTCGTTCGTGCGTGCGTGCGTGCGTGCGTTTACAGAGAGAGAATGAATGTGTGTATGGATGCGAGCCCTATCTGTCTGTGCAATTCCACCCTAATCGGCCGTGTAGTTAGTGTTTTACCTGCTCAATATTTGCCTACACCGTCTGCCAGCGTTGATTGCAAATAACCCACCGCCACTCCTTTATTACGCTCCGTCGGTGTCTGTGCGTGGATTCAAACGTGGCGTGTACACATAATCATATATAAGTCAATATAGGATTCGATAACTGCATAACATTGTCTTTTATTAAATCCTGTTCATGCACATAATAGCTTTCTTAATGCTATCCTCCTTCGCTAACCGTGACATTTCGTGCATTTTCGTTCCAGCATATCATGATTTACTAACTTTCGTCATACCATAATCGCCTACACAGCATTATAGATCCGCTGTAACTCTATACCGTAGCCAGTGATAGAGAAGATGGCGGTGAATTCTATATTCTCCACACTACAGAATCGAAGCAGACCAGTACTAAATGAACGAACTACGCAACTACGCAGCGTGCCGTTGTCCGAAAGATAATAAAGTTATGACATTTTAAACTTAATGGTAGTCTTAACTACTAATGATCTTTCTGACGACCTTCCCCAGAATGTCAAATAGTTGTCCTCTATTGGCTGTTGAAGCACTGAATGCCTTTAGGCAGAACAACTGGGGGTTTAATGCGATGAGGTCTCCTAAATACTGAGGTCTCCTAAATAGACACTTCGAAGGGATCAGCTGTGAGTCGTGATGACGGTTTCTCTTATTCAGTCGTGTAACGTACATCTATTCTTGCAACCTCAGCAATACTATATCAGCGGCACAAATCTAAACGGCTCGACCTAGGCTCGTGATAGTCGGTGTATAGCATCATGCTGGAAAAGCCATCACTGTGCCGAAATTGGAGGTCACAGGTCAAAGGGCAGTGGGGGAAAGGTCAGATATCAGACATTTTCTGAGGACGTGGCCTAACGGACAGAGTGAAAAACTTTTTTGTTTCAGCACTGACCTACCGTTTTTATAACTTTATTGAAAGGACCATGAAATGTGCTTTCCACTG
>NW_014577213.1:75906-77199 GCF_000485595.1 Priapulus caudatus | reverse complement strand
GAACATTAAGACCCGGTGGACTGGCGGCCATTTTGGATCTGACCTCTCACGGTCCTCAGAGGTCAAATCTGACTTCCCTCCACATCTGAAAGTAAACATCATGGTATATACTAACTATGCTAGAAATTTCATGCTTTTCTCATAAAATGCACAATTGTTATAATATGAGAGCTTATCAACTGTACTACTCAGCCTTCTCACCTGTAAATCTCTTCTCATGAGCCTGTCGCAGTGTCTTACCTAAAATCTTAACAGTAGATGGGCGATTCAGTAGCTTTGGTCATGGGGAACCAATAACCCAGCCACAGTGTCCTCTCCTCCAGCCGCGTTTGGCCTAAC
This sequence comes from Priapulus caudatus, assembly GCF_000485595.1. Taxonomy (NCBI): domain Eukaryota; kingdom Metazoa; phylum Priapulida; class Priapulimorpha; order Priapulimorphida; family Priapulidae; genus Priapulus; species Priapulus caudatus. The sequence goes on along the minus strand of NW_014577213.1, from coordinate 76,860 downwards.
ACTCGATAAACGATTGGAGAAAATATTTAACAATAACAAAACGAAAAACGCGACGTGTGACGATATCTCGAGCCCCTAGTTGTTGCAGCGGGGTGGCGTACGACACTATAGTCCCTGTGTTCGTTTTACTGCAGGGTTACAATAAGGCGGTCGACTGGTGGGCACTGGGTATTCTCGTCTATGAAATGGCTGCCGGATATCCGCCTTTCTTCGCCGACCAGCCGATTCAAATCTACGAGAAAATCGTCTCAGGAAGGGTGAGTACACGCGCGCGGGGGGCACCGGGGGCGTTGTACGGAAGAAGTTATGTCGAATGTGATAAGTCGAATGTAATATTAAATAATGATTCGTACGTAATGATAGTGTAACGTGTGACCTTGCATTGATCGTGCACGTGCGTTGCAGATGCGCTTTCTGCCATTGTTTGGCATTTCTGGTACGTGTTCTGCATCATTCGTACACGTTCGTTTGTCGGTTCATTCGTTGCAGGGGTAGTTCCTGTCGTTATTTAACACTCTTCGTACGTACGTTCTCTGCGTTGTTCTTTATGTACGTCACTCGTTCGTTGCAGGTTCGCTATCCGGCGATGTTCACGGCAGACCTGAAGGATCTTCTGCGCTCGCTGCTGCAGGTCGATCTCACCAAGCGGTTCGGGAACCTCAAGAACGGCGTGAACGACATCAAGAACCACAAGTGGTTCGCGACGGCCGACTGGATCGCCATCTACCAGAAGCGGGTGAGCTACCAGACATGCTCGCCACACCCTGCTCCTCCCCCGCCACACCCTCCTCCTCCCCCGCCACACTTTGCCCTCCTCCCCTACCACACCCTCCTCCTCCCCCGCCACACTTTGCCCTCCTCCCCTACCACACCCTCCTCCTCCCCCGCCACACTTTGCCCTCCTCCCCTACCACACCCTCCTCCTCCCCCGCCACACTTTGCCCCCCACACTTA
>NW_014577213.1:73715-75238 GCF_000485595.1 Priapulus caudatus | reverse complement strand
AATCATCATCATCATCATTGTCCGATCATCATCATCATTGTCCGATCATCATCATCATTGTCCGATCATCATCATCGTTGTCCAATCATCATCATCATTGTCCGATCATCATCATCGTTGTTTGATTATAATCATTGTTGTTCAATCAGTATTATTGTAGTTTGATTATCATCATCGTTGTTCGATTATCATCATTGGTGTTCAATCATCATCGTTGTTGTTCAATCAGTATCATTGTAGTTCGATCATCATCATCGTTGTTCAATTATCATCATTGGTGTTCAATCATCATCATTGTTGTTCAATCAGTATCATTGTTGTTCGATCATCATCATCGTTCGATTATTATCATTGTTGTTCAATCAGTATCATTGTAGTTCGATTATCATCATTGTTGTTCAATCATCATCGTTGTTGTTCAATCAGTATTATTGTTGTTCAATCATCATCCTCGTTGTTTTATTATCATCATTGTTGTTTAATCATCATCGTTGTTGTTCGATCATCATCATCGTTGTTCGATTATAATCATTGTTGTTCAATCATCATCATTGTTGTTCAATCAGTATTATTGTAGTTCGATTATCATCATTGTTGTTCAATCATCATCGTTGTTGTTCAATCAGTAGCATTGTAGTTTGATCATCATCATCGTTAGGGTTAGGGTGCAGTGCAGCAGATAACCACAACAATTGTGCATTTTATGAGAAAAGCATGAAATTTCTACCATAGTTAGTATATACCATGATGTTTATTTTCAGATGTGGAGGGAAATCAGATTTGACCTCTGAGGACCGTCAGAGGTCAAATCCAAGATGGCCGCCAGTCCACCAGGTCTAATGTGCAAACGCGCTTAATTTTGGAACCAAACAGTGTAGAAAAACGTTTAAGGTGTCAATTCCAACTAAATTGGGGATGACCATTCATTTGGTGATACTTTTGAGATTTCCAGAACTCAAGGACATGCATTTAGGGCAAGGTCAAGGTCGAATTACGTTCAAAAAGTCGAATATCTTATTTTTAAATATCCTATTGGTAATGTTCAAAACAGAACAGAACACACACAGCACAGTCACACACAAGCAGCACACAGCACACAGCACAGCACATAGCAGCTTTGGCACACTTGCAGCGTCCAGTGCACGCTTTCTCGTAGCGACAATGGATCAATTCATGGCACGATTTTGCTGCTTTAGGGAGAGTGGTCCAAAGAGGCTGCCACCCAGTTGTTTCCTTTGTCCAGCCCCAGTCAGATGGTTCTGGAATTTCTGGATCCATGACCAATGCCTGGTTCTAACGGTTGGCCTGGTAGCAAGAGCGCTTGATGTGCTGCCTGGGTTGGTGGAATGTTCTCTAGAGTTCTAGACTTCTGTGTGAAGAGCTGTTTCCTGGCATCATTCACTTCCGTGCTCTCACTGGTTCGGTCATACAGCAGCACCACAAATCGCTCTAGCAATAACATTGATCCTTCACTGACCTCACTCGGCATGCATAAGAGTTCACTGAAAGCGTCATTCACCTCT